>NC_041380.1:230242017-230350004 GCF_002162155.2 Triticum dicoccoides | reverse complement strand
GGAATTTTAGGGTGAGGAAATTCCTAAGAAAAGAACTACTTGCAACAGAATAAGTACTCAGATGCAGACATGACATAACATAACCATGGACTTCATGATGAATTGGAAACAAACACAGAGTATAGAAAGCATAAGCACAGGATAAAAAATGAAGACAAACAGACTGAAGAAATTGAACTGAGGAAATTGAGAATGTCTTCAGTCAAAGTCTTCAAATAGATATGAATAGGTACACAACATAGTAATGAAGAAATGAAAGGGTTAAGTAAATAGAACCAGTTAGCTCGGTGAAGACAAAGATTTGGTAGACCAGTTCCAACTGCCGTGATAGTTGTACGTCTAGTTAGAGCGGCTAGGTATTTAAACCTGAGGACACATAGTCCTCACCGTATTCTCCTTGAACTAAGGTCACATAGACCTCGTCCAATCACTCATGGTAAGTCTTCAGGTGATTTCCATACCTTCACAAACTCGGTTACCCGACGATCCACAATTTCCTCTTGGATGCTCTAGACCATGATGCCTAACCGTCTGGAGGATGCACAATCCTCAAAGGTAACAAGCGTCGGTTCCACACAGGAACAATCTCTTCAGTGATGCTCAATCACTTGGGTTCTTAGGTGTTTGGTTTGGGGTTTTGGGTTTTTCCTCACTGGATGATTTTCGCTCAAAGACCTTGGAGGATGGGATGCTCTCAATGACAAGTGTCAGTTTCTCAGCCAACCAGCTAGTGGTTGTAGGGGGCGGCTATTTATAGCCTAGGGAACAACTCGACATGATAAGACATAAATGCCCTTCAATAATATGACCGTTAGGTGGATAAGATATTTTGGGACAGCTGGCGCATAACACAACATCGGTCGGAAATTTGAGGTTCAAATTCCTCAGAGCTATCATGTTCCTCACTTGCAGGCAATCCGCACTGGCGAATTGCTAACTTCTCAGTCAGAACAAATTCCTTAGTGAGCAGAAGAACTTCGTCTCTGTCACTGAAGAAATTGACTGAACTGTATGAGATTTCCAATGGCTTCACTCGAAGGGATTGGTAGGTGTAGGATTTTGAGTTGGGCATCACCTGTAAGCTTTTCCTTAGTTTTACCTCGACCCCCTTTAACAGTATGGTGTTTCCTATGACTCAAGGAAGAGAAAATGAAACTACGAAAACAAAAGTCTTCACGCTTCATGTTCCTCGCATGAATATCAAGTCTCCACAGTCACACTGATTTCTTCACTTTCAAAGTCTTCAGAAAGTCTTCAGAAATCCAAAGTCTTATAGACATGTGTACACTCACAAACACATCAGTCTCTTAACCTATAAGTCTTCAATACACCAAAATCACTAAGGGGCACTAGATGCACTTACAATCTCCCCCTTTTTGGTGATTGATGACAATATAGGTTAAGTTTTCAACGTGGATAAACATATGAAGTGTAAATACTGATATTGAGGAGTTTGATTGCAAGATATAGAAGAACTCCCCCTGAAGATGTGCATAGTGAGGAATTTGCTTTTGAAGCAATGCACATTTGAAGTGTAGAATCATGGAGATCTCCCCCTATATCTTGTAATTCATACACGCATTTAACATATGATATGAAGAATTTGAAATGCATGATGAAATATGGTGACTGGTGTAATTCAACATGCGTGCATTATCATACACGAGGAAATAGCATGCAGAAGAACATAGCAAAAGTATCAGACCACCATCGGGTTTAAGATTACAACTCGATCCAACAAAGTCTTCAAAAAAGCGAGAGTTGTAACTTAGCAAAAAAAACGCCCATATATATAGACCCGCTTGAAGACTAACTCAAAATTTCTCCCCCTTTGTCATCGAATGACCAAAAGGGATTAAAAGCGAGAACTAACGCCCCTGAAGAATATCACGAAGATGATGGAGGAGCACCAGCGTTGTTGGGGTCGGTTGTTGAAGTAGGGCCTGCCGCAGTGTCATCCAAATCTTCATGCTCATCCGTTTCGCGTGATGAAGAATAGGAGCTGGCCACCAAGTGAGGAACTTTGACCTTCTTGAATTTCCTCGAAGGTGGCTGAGACCAGTCAAAGTCCTGCTTGAAGCCCATCTTGTTGAGATCATATTCACTGTAGATATGAGATAGAACAGCCCAGGTGCGATCCAATACTTCATGGAGGTAGTAATGGTTCTTCTTCACTGAATTCTGAGTGATGGTCATGTTCTGAAGAATTGAACCAAACTGACGCTTGACCCATTTGTGGTTGCGATCGACCTTCTAGTAAAGACCGAGGAGAAGCTCATGATCAGTCAACACCCTTGGAGCTGTGGCTTGAGGATTTTGCTTTGAAGCATTGGCGGTAGAGTCATTATTGGTGGAGTAACATGCAGCTTTGCGGAACTGACCATCCAATGGACGAATGCCTTCATCAATAACAACAGGTGTGATAGAGGCAAAGGTGCCCCGTCTTTCGATGATATGGTGGCTATCGTTTGGAGGAAGTCAACTTGGACGATCCAACTACGAACGCGCGAGGACGTCGCGCCTTAGCAATCGCTAAACCAACTCCGAGAGGTTATTGACCACGTTGGAGCACGATCAACCTGACCACGAAGGTCTGTTTCCTACAGGCAAATGAGGAACAAGCAAGAAACAAAGATTGCAATCTAGATATTGCGAATATAAGAGGAAAGCTTTATTGATCAAAGGTGGGATTCTGTGATGCCTTTGTCTGGTTGTTGAACACAAACGAAGTACGCGAAGTTGTAGCTATGGCGAACTTTAATCTAAACAAAACCGAAAGTCTAAATGACACCCTAAGGGCTGTATATATGGAGGAAGAGGGGAGAATTTCGTGGCCCTTGAGGGTGGGGTCCGAAACAAACCCTAACTCTTGTTTCCCCACACATACGGACTCTAAAAATAGCCTATTCTTAAGTATTTCGAAATTACATGGGCCTGGCCCATTAATAAGGTGACGCAGCACCTAGAATAGCCTATGGACGAATATTATGAAGTGGCATCTTGTATATTTCGTCCAAGGCTTCATGCACTCCTTATGGCGGCTTCAAAGTCCTGAAATCATCACTTGTAACTCCGTTCTTGATCCCCTTGCACATGCCATCATCTCCATGCTTGGTCTTGCTCGAGTGTTCATCCCTCTTATCCATGACAGGCCCTTCATTTGTAAGCAAAACAAATGTATCCAATTTAGACAGCATCATATTCTCATGAACATTAGAATCATTACCAAGAAATGAAAGTACCTGATTATTTAATTGGCGTGCGCGAGCTCTAGTAATTGGTCCAGTATGTATAGCAGTAGGGGCTGTGGGTGTAACAATGGTATTGATGTCCTCCTCATCCTCCCCATCTTGAAATGAAGTCGTCCTTGACGTAAGCTCATCTTCCTCACCTAAATAAGGCTTCAAATCTGCAATGTTAAAAGTGGGACTAACCCCAAAATTTGCAGGCAGCTCAAGTTTATATGCATTATCATTTATTTTCTCTAACACATTAAAAGGACCATCAACACGTGGCATTAGCTTTGATTTGCGCAACTTAGGAAATCTATCCTTACGCAAATGTAACCAAACAATATCTCCAGGTGCAAACACAACATGTTTTCTACCCTTATCTCCAGCAAGTTTATGTTTAGCATTCATATGCTCAATGTTTTCCTTAGTTAACTCATGCATTTTTAAAATCAATTCAGCATGTTCTTTAGCATCAAAATTAACCTTCTCTGAAGATGGAAGAGGCAACAAATCAATAGGTGCATGAGGTAGGAAACCATACACAATTTCAAAACGGCACATCTTAGTAGTAGAATGCAATGAACGTTTATAAGCAAATTCAATATGAGGTAAGCATTATTCCCACATTTTCTTATTATTCTTCAAAACATCCCTAAGCATAGTAGACAATGTTCTAATGACTACTTCAGTTTGTCCATCAGTTTGGGGGTGACAAGTAGTACTAAAAAGCAGTTCAGTCCCTAACTTAGCCCGTAAACATCTCCAAAAGTGGCTAAGAAATTTAGTATCACGATCTGAAACAATAGTATTTGGCACACCATGCAAGTGAATAATCTCACGAAAGAACAAATCAACAACATTAACAGCATCATCGCTTTTATGACATGGTATAAAGTGTGCCATTTTCAAAAATCTATCCACGACAACAAATATGCTATCCCTCCCCTTCTTTGTTCGAGGTAAACCTAAAACAAAGTCTATAGATATGTCCTGATGCGGAGCATCCCAAGGTCACCCCCATGGACCTACCATCGTCTCATCAAGTGCCTAGAGGACCCATGACACGAGCATGTGCAAGATCTCTCGAAACCGAGGTGACATCTCTCCTCTCACAAGTTCACTTCGATGCACATGATACATGGCTACTACCTCAAACGGAGACATTGTGCATACTCAGGTATCAAGGAGTTAGCCATGAAGAAGCTAAGGAGCAAGGAGAATCGGAAGAGGAAGATGGACATGAAGATGGAGAAGAAGAGGAGCTACGGAAGAAGTCCCAGCCAATGGACGACCGGTCGGGACTGGACGTCTGGAGCCTGAAACTCCAGCCGAACCCCAGCGAGCGGATGTCCGGCCCAGACCGGACGATCGGTGCCCCTGCACCCGAGCCAAGCGAGCGGACGTCCGACGCCACCGGGCGTCCAGCGACCGGACGACCGAGCACTTCTGGAAATCCACTGCACCAGCATCCGAGCAGAGCGAGCGGACGACCGGCGCTTACCGGATGTCCGGCCGCCCATGAGCCACCGGACGACCGGTCCCCAACTGACGTCCGGCACCTGTCTGTGCACAGGATTCGGGCCTGAGGCCCATGTACCCCCTCACTTCGTCCCCATTTGCACTAAGACTATAAATAGACCTCCTATTCATCCTAGCTAGGGTTAGCATTGGTTTAGCTCATATTTAGAGATAGAGCATTGCTCATCCACATCGAATCTACTCCACGAGAGAGACTGCGGCCCCTCTTCGGAGAAGATCCCTTTGGATTCAAGACCCCTCTAAGGGAAGATCCCCTTGTGGATTCAAGACCTCCTCACGGAGAAGACCGACTACCTTTTGTATCGTCCCTAGTTGACCGTGTACCGTGTGATCTCTTATGTACTCAAGGATCTAGCACATGTGTGACTATTTCTTGTTGGTTTAGTGTTTCTCTCGTGTTTTCCCCGTGTTTTCCCTCGTTTCCCTCCTCGTGTTCTTCATGTTCATCATGGGATTAGCTCCTTTCGTGAAAGATCGGCTGATTAGGGTTCTACCCTACATCATCTTGGTACCAAGAGCCATGTTGATCACGATTTCAGAGCCTCCCCGTTGTGTTGCTAGCCTAGTTTTTGTTGATTTCGTCCCTAATTCAAAAATTCCCCACAAAAATAGCCCCAATTTTTTTTGTGATTTGTTGGTGTGTTGAAATTTTGTTGGATTTGATCCGTGGATTTGCTTTGTTTTGAGTGGATCTAGCTTTTCCCCCTTTCCCCACCCTTTCCATCCACGAAATCGCTCGGATTAGATGAATTTCACCTCATCCACCCCGCCCACGTACAGTTCATCCCGTGCCCGAGCAGTGCCCAGGCACCGGACGTCCGACGAGCGGACGACCGCTCACCATCGGACATCCGGAGTTCCCTGGCAAAACTGAATTTTCTTCAGTTTTGGTCACCACCACCACCCCACATTTCCGCATACGCACGACCACCACCTATACACCATCACCACTTCCGCATACCACCACCTTTGCTTACCTGTTTCGCACTCCGACACATTTTGTCACTTCGAACTTTGAGAATTTGAGTTGCGGTTCCGTGTCCTTTTGTGTTTCAGCTATCTAGGTACAGTTCGACATCAACATCACCGCCGCTCATCTTCGCCATGGATGCGTCATCAACAACGACCATCTCGACTACATCTTGGTTTTCATGCCACCATTTTGACACCATACTGTAAGCGAAAACGGTAACCTCTTCTTGGTATCGTGATACATCATTCTTGCCATTACATTGATAGCCATCACAACCTTACTCCTTTGCGCCACTTACCCATCGAGACTAGCCTTTGAGTATTGCCGACAATGAGACTTGTGCACATTAGTGATCATACTTCCCATAGCATACATACATCATTGTTGCATATATTGGTATCATCTCTTGTGTCACAAGGTTGTCATCGCATACACAATTGCTATCTTGGTTCGTGAAGCATTGCATGAGAAAAGAGCTCAAACAACAAAGAGCCAAACAAGCTTTGAAGCAACAGGGAAAGATAAGCAAAGTGCTTTTAAGCAAGCACCATAGCATCATACAACATTAAGATTGTCATACTAGATCATCTTGGATCATATCATAGAAACACCTTGCATAGAGCATACTTGGGATAGCAGTCGTTGAATTTTTGCTTCGTAGGTTGTGCACAAGTCTTGTATCCACCTATTGTGCAATCGTGCTAGCGTCACTCTAGTGTTGTGCAATAAGAGCATTTTTGTGGATTCCACATTTTGGCTCATCCTTGGTTGCACGACCCCACTTATCTTTTTGCGTGTGTGTTTCCGTGTAACTTACATTGCTTGGTCTACTTGTTGCATTGCGAACTTGCGAATCTTTTCCAACATTATTGAAGTTCACTTACAATTGCATCAAATTTTGTGCCATCATCCTAACCAAGCTCCACCATAAGATTTTACTTGTGTAGGTGTGAGAAACCAACAAGAATTGGTACCAATTGTGCTATTTCCTTGTCCACATTGGAGTGATCATTGATCCACTTTCAACTTCGGTCAAGGTACATTTGGTATTCGTTCTTCTCTTTCTATCACTCACATATTTTCTCTTGGAATGATTGATAGGCCAAGTACTTATACCAACCCACTCTTCATTGAGCACGACGACGACATGAACTCCTACGTCACCAAGAGCCACCTCTTTGGTGCACAACGTGCTTTGCATCAAGAGCAACAAGCAATGAGTGAACGCATCGACAACCTCGCCGCCGACTTGCGACTCTCCGAGCAACGTACAAGGGACTACTTCGACCACAAGCTCGACGATCACAAGCAAGAGAACGACGCAAGAATGGACAAGATTCATGCTTTGTTGCTCAACCCCTCTTCTTCCACTTTGTCCTCATCAAGACGGAGCCGCTCAAGTCGACACTCTGATTTCACCCTCTCCGGCTCAAGTACACCGACATGGAACACTCTTCGACATGCCGCGCGCAACGATCGTCATGCAAGCCTCAATCCTTTATGCGACACCGACTCGCAAGAGCAACGTCAACGGCAAACCCAAGTGGCTTTCACGCTAGCACGAGAAAGGCAACGACAACGCCAACATGAAGCGGAAGAGCAAGCACGTCTACACCAAGAAGCACAAGACGCCGAGGCACAACGTCAAGAGCAACAATTGCGAGATGCTCAAGCACTTGAGGCGCAACAAGCCCTCCAAGATTCAAGTCGAGCCGTAGCCAACCAAGGCCGACAAGCTCGTGAACATGAAGAAGCACTTCGCGAAGAAGCACACGAACGAAGATTTCAAGCTCGCGTGCATCGTCAAGTTCCTCAAGTTCCTCCTTGAGCCTGACAAGCTCCTCCACAAGCTCGCCAAGACCATCAAGTTCACTAAGAGCAACACGAGCTTGACAATCATCAACAACATGGACGTCATCATCCCTGACCCCAACACAATGAAGAGCAACACTACGGCAAGCTAAAATTCACCATGCCCAAGTTCTATGGAAGCAACGACCCTGAAGAGTATCTTTCATGGGCATTGAAGGTCAACAAAGTCTTCCATTTGCACAACTATGAATAAGAGAAGAAGATCGCGATGGCATCCCTTGAGTTCCAAGACTATGTCCTCATTTGGTGGGAACAAGTTATCGAGCGCCGAGAGGCAAGAGGTGAACCACCCATCACTACTTGGGCGCAAATGAAGGATGTCATGAGAGCGTGCTTTGTGCCTACCTACTACAACCGCGACCTCTTCAAGAAACTTCAACTACTCAAGCAAGGAATCAAGAGCGTTGAAGAGTACTACAAGGAGATGGAGATTGCCACGATAAGAGCCAATGTCACGGAAGATGATGAGCAAACAATGGCAGGTTTCTTGAATGGACTCAACCATCCTATCAAGAAGATTGCCGACTTCCAACCATACTCGAACCTCATCGAGCTAGTGCATCAAGCTACCAAAGCGGAACGTCAAGTGCAAGACGATTACAAGTATGCCAAGTTCTCATCCAAGTCATACAGCTTCTCCAACACCCAAGCTTCAACGAATCCAACACCGTCTACCAAGCCTTCTACAAGCAACATCAATAAGTCAAGTTACAAGAAAGCTTCGTCAACTCCAAGTCATCCTCCTACTACAAGCAACTTCAAGCCGAGAGCTTCGTCATCATCAACCCCCACCGATGAGACCGTCAAGACAAGTTCCTTCAAATGCTTCACATGCGGAGGCTGAGGCCACAAGTCCTATGAGTGCACCAACAAGCGGACCATGATTCTCAACGACGATGGCACTTACGACTAAATGAGTGAAGGAGAAATGGAAGCCCTTGAGCAAGTCACCATGCACCGACAAGTGAACGATGAAGAAGAACAAGTCTTTTGCGATGAAAAGATTCAAGTCCTGCTCTTGTTGTCTCCAAGGTCTTGACTCTCCAACATTACCAAGAAGAAGACCAACGATGCCACATCTTTCATACCAAGTCCGACATCAATGGACGATCCATCAAGGTCATCATCGATGGAGGAAGTTGTCATAACCTCGCAAGTGAAGAGCTTTGCTCCAAGCTCCAATTGCCCAAGACGAAGCACCCACATACCTACAAAGTTCAATGGCTTAGCAACTCCGGCACTCTCCAAGTCGAGAATCGAGTACAAGTCTCCTTCAAAATTGGCGCCTACGAAGACACCTTGGAGTGCGACGTCGTTCCAATGACCGTTTGCCACCTTCTTCTTGGACGCACATGGCAATTTGATAGATGTGTCATCCACAACGGCCGAACGAACCACTACATCTTCAAGATGAAGGGAAAGGAGTACGTACTTCGACCCATGTCTCCAAGCCAAGTGATCACCGACAAGCAAGGCACCCATCGTGGAGAGAATAGTGAGAGAGCGAGCCACCAAAAAGAGAGTGAGCGCCACAAGCCCAAATCGAGCGCCTCCATGATGAGCGAAAAGAAAAACTCAGTCCTATTTTCCACCAAAAGTGAGATAAGAGGAGTGTGTGAGAACCCATCTATAGTCCTACACTATGTACTTTTGTGCAAGGACAACGCACCAAACGCTAACACCTCTCACGCTCTACCTTTAGTGTTGTCTTCTCTTTTGCAGGAATTTCAAGATGTTTTCCCGGATGAGCTACCTCCGGAACTACCTCCACTACGAGGCATCGAGCACCACATCGACCTCATCCCCGGAGCACCTCTTCTGAACAAAGATCCCTACTGCATCAACCCCGAAGAAACCAAAGAAATACAAAGGCAAGTAAAGCATCTCATAGACCATGGACACGTGTGTGAAAGTTTGAGCCCTTGTGTCGTCCCGGTCATTCTTGTGCCAAAACGAGACGGTAGCTTTCGCATGTGCTCCGATTGTAGACCTATCAATGCTATTACCGTTCACTATAGGTATCCCATTCCATGCCTTGATGATATGCTTGATGAACTTAGTGGTGCCACTATATTTTCCAAAATTGATCTTAAAAGTGGTTACTATCAAATCCGCATACAAGAGCGTGATGAATGGAAATCCGCTTTCAAAACCAAGTTTGGGTTGTATCAGTGGTTAGCATGCCTATGGGTCTATCGGAAGCACCGGGTACTTTTATGCGTCTTATGAATCATGTCTTTTGCCCTTACATTGGTGTGTTTGTTGTGGTCTACTTCGATGATATCCTTGTTTATAGCAAATCTCTTCAAGATCATGTCACCCATGTTCGAACCGTTTTGCAAACTCTTCGAAACGAGCATCTCTTTGCTAACATGGAAAAGTGCCTTTTCGGCGTTGATAAGCTCGTTTTCTTGGGTTTTGTTGTATCTTCTAAGGGTGTTCATGTAGACGAGTCCAAGATCAATACTATTAAGACTTGTCCCCAACCAACCAACTTGCAACAAGTGCGTAGTTTTATTGGCCTTGCGGGTTTCTATCGTCGCTTTGTGAAAGATTTTAGCACAATTGCTTTGCCTTTGCATGCTTTGAGCAAGAAAAACGTGCCTTTTGTTTGGGGACGATCCCAAGATATCGCTTTCAATGAGCTTAAGAACTTGCTTACTCATACTCCCTTGCTTGCCTTACCCAACTTTGACAAACCCTTTGAGATTCATTGCGATGCTAGCGGTAATGGCATAGGAGGTGTGTTAGCGCAAGAGAAGCGCCCATAGCTTACTTTAGTGAGAAACTTTCCGGAGCGCAACTCAATTACCCCATCTATGACAAAGAGCTTTATGCTTTAGTGCGAGTTTTGCATGAATGGGAACACTATCTCCGCCCTCATGAATTCATCATTCATATCATGAAACGCTCAAGTACATTAAGGGTCAAACCAAGTTGAACAAGCGTCATGCTAAATGGAGTGAATTCATTGAGTATTTTCCTTATGTCATCAAGTACACCAAAGGTAAGGAAAACGTTGTGGCGGATGCTCTTTCCCGCATATGCATGCTTGTCACTCAACTTGAATTGTATGTTATTGGCTTTGAGCACATAAAAGACTTGTATGAGCATGATCCTACTTTTGCTATTCCTTATGCCAAATGTTTGACGCATACATCATGGGAACGCTATTACATCAAAGATGGATATCTTATGAGAGCTAACAAGCTTTGCATCCCCGAGTCTTCTCTTCGTTTGTTGCTTTTGCAGGAATCTCATGGAGGAGGCTTAATGGGACATTTTGGACGCGACAAGACTTTCGCTATGCTCTCCAAGAACTACTATTGGCCCAAGATGTTTCGCGACGTCAACCGCTTCACCAATCGATGCTCTACATGCCACAAAGCTAAGTCAAAAGCTCAATCCCATGGCCTTTACATGCCTCTCCCAATTCCATATCAACCATGGGAAGATATTAGCATGGATTTTGTACATGGATTGCCTAGGACTAGAAATGGGAAGGATTAGGTATTCATCGTTGTGGACCGCTTCTCTAAGATGGCACATTTCATTCCTTGCAACAAGGTAGACGATGCTTCACATGTTGCCAATCTCTTTTGTAGGGAAATATTGCGTCTACATGGAGTGCCAAAGACGATCGTCTCGGACCGCGACGTCAAGTTCGTTAGCTACTTTTGGAAGACCCTATGCGCCAAGCTCGGAATCAAGCCACTCTTCTCCACGGCATATCATCCACAAACCGACGGCCAAACAGAGGTGACCAACCGCACACTCTCCGCTCTACTTCGAGTACTCATCAAGAAGAACATCAAGGAGTGGGATGAGTGTCTACCTATCGCCGAGTTCGCCTACACCCGAGCAAAACACTCAACAACCGTCAAGTCCCCCTTCAAGGTCATCTACGGATTCAACCCATTGTCACCATTGGACATTCTTCCCCTACCACTCCAAGAGCGCATCAATTTGGATGCAAGTGCACGTGTGAAACATCTCAAGAAGGTGCATGCAGATACAAGGCATACCATCGAGCGCCAATTACAATGACTTGCGACCAAGCTCAACATCAACAAGCACCCTATGGTATTCAACATTGGAGATCTTGTGTGGCTACACCTTCGCAAGGAACGCTTCCCCAAGAACGCAAGTCCAAACTTCGACCATGAGCAGATGGACCCTTCAAGGTGCTTGCACGCTACAACAACAACACATACAAGATCGACATTCCACGCGACAAGTACTCCGTGAGCGACATCTTCAACGTTAAAGATCTCTCTCCCTACCATGGTGATGAAGAATTTGATCCAAGGACGGATCTTCCCCAAGGGAGGGGAGATGATGCAGAGCATCCCAAGGTCATCCCCATGGACCTACCATCGTCTCACCAAGTGCCTAGCGGACCCATGACACGAGCACATGCAAGAGCTCTCGAAACCAAGGTGACATCTCTCCTCTCACAAGTTCACTTTGATGCACATGAGACATGGCTACTACCTCAAACGGAGACATTGTGCATTCTTAGGTATCAAGGAGTTAGCCATGAAGAAGCTAAGGAGCAAGGAGAATCAGAAGAGGAAGATGGACATGAAGATGGAGAAGAAGAGGAGCTACGTAAGAAGTCCCAGCCACCAGACGACCGGTCGGGACCGGACGTCCGGAGCCTGAAGCTCCAGCCGAACCCCAGCGAGCGAACGTCTGGCCCGGACCAGACGACCGGTGCCCTGCACCCGAGCCAAGCGAGCGGACGTCCGACGCCACCGGATGTCCGGCGACCGGACGACCGGCCTCAGAAATCCGCTACACCAGCATCCGAGCCAGAACGAGCGGACGACCGACGCTTACCGGGCGTCCGGCCGCCCATGAGCCACCGGACGACCAGTACCTGTCTGTGCACAGGATTCGGGCCGAGGCCCATGTACCCCCTCACTTCGTCCCCGTTTACACTAAGACTATAAATAGACCTCCTATTCATCCTAGCTAGGGTTAGCATCGGTTTAGCTCATATTTAGAGATAGAGCATTACACATTGGATCTACTCCACGAGACAGACCGTGGCCCCTCTTCAGAGAAGATCCCTTTTGATTCAAGACCCCTCTAAGGGAAGATCCCCTTGTGGATTCAAGACCTCCTCACGGAGAAGACTGGCTACCTTTTGTATCGTCCCTCGTTGACCGTGTACTGTGTGATCTCATATGTACTCGGGGATCTAGCACATGTGTGACTATTTCTTGTTGGTTTAGTGTTTCTCTCGTGTTTTCCCTGTGTTTTCCCTCGTTTCCCTCCTTGTGTTCTTCGTGTTCATCGCGGGACCATCTCCTTTTGTGAAAGATCGGCCGATTAGGGTTCTACCCTACATCATATCCTCCCAAGGAACACTAGTATAGGCAAAGGCATATATAAACCATGAGGACTGAGTCATGACTTAGCTTTTTGACATGTAGTGCAGCGAGTAACAAAACGCTCAACATCCCGTCTCATCTTTGTCCAAAAGAAATGTGTAGCAAGTATATCCTCCGTCTTCTTGACGCCAAAGTGTCCCATTAATCCTCCTCCATGCGCCTCCTGCAACAACAAAAGACGAATGGAGCTAGCTGGAATGCATAGCTTGTTAGCACGAAACACAAATCTATCATTAAGATCAAACTTGTTCCAAGTTCTCCCTTCCTTACAATTGTGCAATACATCTTTAAATTCAGCATCATGCACATATTGATCTTTGATGGTCTCCAAACCAAATATTTTAAAGTAAAGTTGTGAAAGCATAGTATAACGATGAGACAATGCATCAACAATAACAGTTTTGCTTGACTTTTATTGTGTTTCAAAGATTCATGATCAGAATGTATAACAAATTCCTTGGGCCTTAAATAAGGTTGCCATGTTTCTAAGGTCCGAACAAGAGCATGTAATTCCTTATCATAAGTAAAATAGTTCAGACTAGGCCCACTCAATTTTCGAGAAAAGTATGCAACGGGTTTGCCATCTTATAATAACACACCTCCTAATCCAATTCCACTAGCATCACATTCAAGCTCAAAAGTCTTATTAAAATTAGGAAGTTGGAGTAAAGGAGCATGTGTTAACTTATCTTTCAATACCGTGAAGGCTTCTTCCTGTGCGGTACCCCAAACAAAAGGCCCATCCTTCTTTGTAAGCTCGTTGAGAGGTGCAGCAATGGTGGTGAAATCTCTCACAAAACGCCTAAAGAAACCAGCGAGGCCAAGGAAACTCCTCACTTGTGTGACCGTTTTGGGTTGCGGCCAACTCTCAATAGCTTCAATCTTGGCTTTATCAACTTCAATTCCCTGTGGAGTAGCAACATAGCCAAGAAAAGATACTCGGTTGGTGCAAAAAGTGCACTTTCCAAGGTTACCAAACAAACATGCATCACGTAGAGCAATAAAAACAGCACGTAAATGTTCCAAATGTTCCTCCAAAGATTTACTATAAATCAGTATATCATCAAAATAGACTACCACAAATCATCGAATGAAAGCATGTAAAACTTCGTTCATTAACCTCATGAAAGTACTAGGTGCATTAGTTAATCCAAAAGGCATGACCACTCATATAAACCAAACTTAGTTTTAAATGCAGTTTTCCATTCATCTCTCAATTTCATACGAATTTGATGGTATCCACTACGCAAATCAACTTTGGAGAATATTGTGGAGCCACTCAATTCATCAAGCATATCATCTAGCCTAGGAATAGGATGACAATAACAAATAGTAATATTATTAATGCCTCTACAATCAACACACATACGCGATGTACCATCCTTTTTCGGCACTAGAATTATAGGAAAAGCACAAGGACTAAGGGATTCACGTTTATATCCTTTGTCGAGCAGCTCCTAGACTTGACGCATAATCTCCTTCATCTCCTCTAGATTGGTATGGTATGGTGCACGGTTGGGTAGCGAAGCACCGGGAATTAAGTCAATCTGATGCTCAATCCCTCAAATAGGTGGTATTCCCGGTGGCACGTCTTGTGGAAAGACGTCAGCGAACTCCTGCAAAATGTTAGTAACAACAGGAGGCAAAGAGGAAGGCACATCCTCGAATGGAAATAGTGCCTCTTTGCACACAAAAGCATAGAAAACAGATTTGCTGAATCTAGATCATCAATATCAGATTTGGTGGCAAGTAAACATGCACTTTTCAATTTAATTTCAGAAGCAACGTTAGATGGTTTATTATTAGGCTTCATGTGTTGCTCAAATTCTTTTGCTGCAATCTGATTTTCACTCTTGTTTTTCTCCTGTTTTGCTTTATTAGCTCTATTAATATCATCTTTCAAAATGGAATCAGGAGTCATAGGAAGCAAAGTAATATTTTTATCCTTATGAAAAAGAGTATACTGATTGTTTCTACCATGGTGTACAGAATTTTTATCAGATTGCCATGGTCTACCAAGTAATAAGGAACATGCTTGCATAGGTACCACATCACAATCAACATAATCAGCATATGTAGAGATACTAAAATGCACACAAACAGTACGTGTTACCTTAACCTTGCCGCTGTTGTTGAACCATTGGATGTAGTAAGGATGTGGATGTGGTCTTGTGGTGAGAGATAGCTTCTCCACCATCTCCATGCTAGCCAAGTTATTGCAGCTCCCTCCATCTATGATGACGCAAACAGAACGTTTGTTGACAACTCCCTCTGTATGGAACAAATTATGCCTCTGATTTTGCTCAGCTTGTGTGACCTGCACACTCAAAACACGTTGAGCAACTAAACATTCTTACCCGTCAGCGTCTTCAGGAGCCATGTATTGCGTCTCATGATAAGAATCATCTCCATCGTGTTCTTCACGTGTAATAAGAGCCAAAGTCTCCTCATCATAGTCACTAGCGGACTCATACCCACCATCCTCAGTAGCAATCATCACACGCTGAGATTTGCATTTTCTCGCATAATGACCTCTTCCCTTACAACAACGACAAATAATATCACTTGTGTGCCCTGTTGATGCCATGGAAGAAGAAGAGCTCTGTACAGGCCCGACAGGTGTGCTCTTGGTAGATAGGGGTGGTTGTGCCTGCTTTCTCATATCACGGCTGGAGGTGGCAGCTGATGGAGGTGTCGATGCAGTAAAATGTGTGGAAGTAGAGGATGCACGCGGTGTCCATGAGGAAGGTCGACCTACAGAATAGTTAGTTCGTGCCAATGCCTGTCGATCGTGCACTTCACGTTCAGCTTTACAAGCAAGATGGAATAAATGAGTGATATTATTATACACCTTATACTCTAGAATGGTCTGAATCTCTCTATTTAATCCACCCATAAAACATGCAAGCATAGCTTCATTATCCTCAACAATACCACATCTAATCATGCCAGTTTGTAATTCCTGATAATGTTCCTCTATGAATTTTTTTCCTTGTCTTAAACGCTGCAATTTTTGAAGTAATTCATGTTGATAATATGGTGGAACCCAATGAGTACGCATAGCAGTTTTCAAAGAAGCCCAAGTAGTTGGAATATTATTCGGATATAGTCTACGATGTTCAGACCACCACACACAAGCTATACTAGTGAAAGCACAAAGTGCAGCAGCAACACGTCTCTCCTCGGGATATTCTAAACATGTAAAACGTTGTTCGGTTTCTAACTCCCAAGGAAGATATATATCAGGAACTTATCTACCCTCAAATGGTGGAATATTCAATTTCATTTTAGGGAGATGGTCATGATCTTGTACCTGAGGGGGAGCCCTACCATTGTGATTATTTGCATGTGGATGACCTGGTGGTTGTGGTGCTGGTGGTTGCACGTAGTTCTGATTTTGATCAACCTCATCCTCGTAATCTCCCACATAATCATCCTCCTTGTTATCGGCAACAAGAGCCACAGAAGTATCAACAGCAGCACCAATAGTTTGCCCAGGTGCAAGGGGGACACGGCTTGCTCGACGGAGGGCTGTTTCATGACGTGAAGGTAGTTGTCGTCGTAGTAGTAGAGGTGCGTTAGGTGCAGCCAGTGGTGGTGGTGGAAGACGTGCGAGCAATTCATTAAACTTGTTATCGAGCTTTGTTTCGAACGTCTTCTCCATGCCATCTATCTTCTCCATGGCCTCTTCAAATCTGTTTAGCACATCTTGCACCTGTCCACTCATCATTTGCTGAAATTTATCATGCAACTCCTTATTCATCATGATCTCCCAGTCAGTCTCATCGGCTTGTGATCCTACCATGGTTAGCAGCAATAGAAACACACAAGAATATGATCCTACAGACTACTATAGGAGGTGGTGGTGGGTGTCACAAATCCGTCAAGCAAATCTCAAATTCTTAACAGTTCTTACCCAGCAGTAGGCGGTGATCGGCAACCGTCATAGTCAAAACTCTCAAAGCTTGGATAGAGCAATTACCAGGGAGAGTCAAACGCACGACGTAGATGTATGTGGAGCTGGGAAGGCTTATAATATGGTAGCAAAAAGGGTCAGCAATACTCAATTCAGAGATGCAAAGTTGAATAAACGCTCAACGGCGGTATTGTGCTGGTCTTAGGCTAGACCGTGCTAGAGATGCGAGCCTAGAACACTAACAAAATCACGGCGCTGCACGTAAACAAGGGAGGAGCACAGTCTGAATTTTTTTCTCTCTCTTTTTTTCTTTTTTTGCACTTTTTTCCTTTTTTTTGCTTCGCAACAAATTTTTTCCGAAAAAGTCTACAAATGGTCTAAAAACTGCCTAGCCAGATTTTCCAGACTTAGTTTTTTTTTGAGTTTGGAACTATTTTTCTAGTGCGGGTAGCACGGAAGTTGGAGAGTCCAACTTGGTCACGACTCGTACTATCGCGTGATCTGGAACTCAAAAATAAAGGAACAAATACATGACTCGGACTGATGGCGGAGATGAATCTGGTGGAACTCAGACTGGTGGCGGCGATGAATCTGGTGGAACTCGGACTAGTGGTGGATATATGTTGCAGGTGGACTCGGATTGGCATGATGGCGGAGGATAGGTGGTGGCGTATATGGACTCGAATTGGTGGTGAATATGTAGTGGTGGTGTATGGTAGCGGGGATGAAGTTGGTGCGGTGGTGGTATATGGCAGCAGCGATGATGATGATGCGTTGGTGATATATGGCAGCGGCGACGTGACAACCTGTGAACAGAACTCGAAACTATAAAGGATTAGACGTTGAAACCAGCAACTTGACACGACTATGCAACCGCAAATTCAACAAAGCAAATACAGAAAAGATTATGCAAAGACTCAGATGGGTTCGGATAGGATGAACTAACCCTAATTATTTTTTTGGCTTTTTCGTGGACTATAGGTATGAAAAAAAGACTCAATCGAAACTACGAAAAAACTGTAAAATCTCACCGAGCAACCTGGAAATCTGATACCACTTGATAGAGGAAAAGGTGTCCCGTCTTTCGATGAGATGGTGGTGTAAGTGCATCTAGTGCCACCCCTAGTTGGTTTTGGAGTATTGACGACAAACCTGGTTGAGGGACTAATGTGTTTGTGAGAATTGCAGGATAACACATGTAGTAGTCCCTCATTGATTCGCTTTACCTATCGGAGATGACCCCTAAAAATGTATGAAGACATTGAAGACAAAGGTGGTATGTGAAGATATTCACATTGAAGACTATGACAAGAGAAGACATCGCATGAAGACTATGGAGCGCGAAGACTTAGTTGTTTCATTGTTTCCTTTTCTTCTTTGTTGAGTCATAGGAACCACCGTACTATTAAGTGAGGTCCCAGTGAACAAAGTCAGAGTGACTGAAGTGATGCTTAACCAAAATCCTATGTCTTCGAGCGAAGACAATGAGAGCAAATCTTATCCAGAGCTGGATGAGTCAGCTTTACTTGTAGCCCAAGTACAGTTGCCCCATGTGTTTGAAATCTGACCGTTGGAACACGTGTCAGTTCCTTAGTGACCCAGGGTCATTTCGGACAAATCAGGTCGGGTTGCCTAGTGGCTATAAATAGCCCACCCCCTACACCATAAATTGGGGATGCTCAAAGTTAGTGCACGGCTTTTGTCGTTTGAGAGCAACCCACCTCGAAGCCTTTGAGAGAGAAATCCTTGCGAGGACAAAGCCCTAAACACCCAGAGCCAAAGAGTGTTAGGCATCACTGAAGTCTTCCTGTCTGTGTGATCTGAAGACTTGTTACACTTGAGGACTGTGAATCCTCCAGCCGGTTAGGTGTCGCGTTCTGAGCATCCAAGAGTCATTGTGGATCGCCGGTGAACGAAGTGTGTGAAGGTTTGGAAGTCTACCTTGAAGACTTACCAGAGTGATTGGGCGAGGACGGGGTGTCCTTAGCTCAAGGGGGAATAAGGTGAAGACACGGTCTTCTAAGTTAAATCTCAGCCTCCCTAACCAGACGTACAATTGTCACAACAACTAGAACTGGTCCAACAAATCATTGTCTTCAACAAGCCACTGGTTCTATCCTTCCCATCTCTTTATTTACAGTTGGTCCTTGTGAAGTCATTGCCTGTTTGCATTGTCCATTTGTCTTCACTGTGTGACTGTTTATTTAGATTGGTTTCATACAATCTTCCATCCCGATCTGTGCTGCCTAGCTGCTATTAGTCTTTATGCTCTCACTTCATTGAATACTTGACTATGGCTTGTCTAGTGTAGTCTACCTTCCGCTGCATGGTTATAGGTTCATTTCTATCGTTTGTGTTCGAAACTCCCATGTTTTGAAGACTTTCATAAAAATCGCCTATTCACCCCCCTCTAGTCGATAACTAGCACTTTCAATTGGTATCAGAGCAAGGTACTCCCTTATTCTGTGTGATTCGGTTTAACCACCTGGAGTTTTAGCTATGTCGACTGCAGGGATAATCAAAGTCTCCGCTGCGTGCCCCGTCTTCGATGGAACTGAATATCCCTACTGGAAGAACAAGATGCGCATTCATCTTGAAGACATTTATGTCGACCTTTGGTATGTCATCAAGAATGGCGTTCCCAAGGCTGGTGAAGGTGTCACCGCTGCTGATGTCAAGAAGTTCATTCAACTGGATTCCACTGCCAAGAACATCATTTGTGGTCATCTGACCAAAGGGCAGATGGCTGTGTGAGTGCTCTGGAAACATCAAAGCTAGTCCGGGACTGGCTCTCCAAGGTCAACAAAGGCGTCTCAACCCAGAGAGATCAAAGGATCAGTGTCCTTCGCAACCTCTTCAACCACTTCAAGAGAAACGACAATGAGAATGTTCAACTCACGTTTGATTGCCTCACTGACATCACAAATGAGCTTAAAGCTCTTGGCGCTACTGAGATCACCAAGCATGAAATCGTCAAGACACTCCTGAGATAACTTGACAGCTCATTTGACACCCTAGCCCTGATGATTCAAGAACGCCCTGACTTTAATACACTCGATCCGTCTGACATACTTGAAAGGCTCAACACACATGAGTTTCAGCTTTTTGAGAAAAGAGATATCTACGATCCCAACTATGGCCGAACTCGCGCCTTGAAGGCAAAAGTTGTTTCCTCATCTGAAGAAGAATCTGACTGCAGTTCTGATGATCCTGAGGACATTGGAAAGGAACTTGCTATGCTTGTGAAGAAGTTCCAGAAATTCACCAAGAAGAAAGGCTTTAGAAAGTCTTCATGATCCAGCTCAAGGAATGATGAATCTTCAACTCATGACTACAAGAAGAGAACATGCCACAAGTGCAAGAAACCTGGTCACTACATCTCTGAGTGTCCGCAGTGGGACAATGAGAACAACAACAAGAAGAAGAGTAAGTAATATGATTCTGACGACAAGAAGAAGAAGAAATACTCAAAGCCTTCTTCCAAGTCTTCCTCAAAGTCTTCATCACACAAGAAGAGCTCATCTAGCAATGCTCGTGCGTTTGTTGGCAAGGAAACGGATTCAGAGGAGTCTGCTTCTGAGGAGGCGGAGGTGGAGTCTGAGGAGGAGTCCGATTCTGGCGTTGCAAGTCTGGCTACAGCCTACGTTGCCAAGTCCATCTTTAACACTGAAGACAATGACCTCGTCACCAACACCGATGCTAATGACAAGGACAACTCCGCTCCCACCTATTGCTTCATGGCACGCGGTGCCAAGGTAAACTCACGCAATGCTCACTATCAATCATCCAGTGAAGATGACTCTGATTGTGGTTCCAAACCCAGCTACAAAACACTTGCTAAAATTGCAACTAAACAATAGAAAGCTATGGAACATATTCAAAAACTGTTAGACAAAAGCGATGACCTGTTGGACGCTGAAATGACTCGATCTCAGTCCTTAATTGAAGACATAAAAAATCTTCATGTTAAGTATGAGGAACTTGAAAGTTGTCATGATACACTCTCAACTCATGAAAAGCTTTCCTATGATTATCTTCAAAGGAAGCAAGAACTTGAGAAATTGAGAGCGGTTCATGAAGATCTTCAAAAGGAAAACGAGTCACTTCACACTGAACAGATCAGTCCCGCTCAGGAAGGATTTGAACCACCATGTCTTAAATGCCTTGAGCGTGATAATGCTACTTCTGTTGCTGAATATTCTACTGCTGCTACTGTTGCAATATCTTCAACTGTTGATGTGGTAACTAACCCCTCTGCCGAGGATGCCACTGCTATTGCTGATGTAAATGCTAGGTTGAAGACATTGCTTGAAACGGGGATGTAGAAAAGTCTCAAAGGGCATCAGACACTATGTGATGTCCTCAAAAGGCAGATTCTGAACTGAAACCCTAGGAAAGAGGGTGTTGGGTTCGAAAGGAAAATGAATGCTGATGGCTCTTACTGGAAGCCTGAGCAGTACCCCAAAACCACATGGGTTGCTGCATAGGAACCTTCAGTGGATCCATCCACCCTATCTGGCTTCACTTGTGCTAATCCTATTGTCATTGATGAATCCTTTGATGCAAACTATAAACTGTTTAAGAATCAGAATGGTGAAGTGTTTGCCAGGTATATTGGTACTAACTGCAGGAATGGGCCACCTATGAAGAAAGTCTGGGTGCCCAAAAGGTGTCTGGAGAATCTTCCTGTGAATGTCGTCATGACACCACAAGGGAAGAAGACAAAACCCATACCACATGCTTCATATGGTCCAAAGGCTTTATATAGACAGATGACTCACCTGAGTCACACTAACACAAATGTTTTGCAGGGAAATCATACCCAGGCCTATGAATATGAGCGTGTTTCATCAACCTGCCATGTTTGTAAGACCAAGAACTACTCTGCTTATTCCTATGAGTATCATTCACCTCCTGCAAAACTATTTGCCAGGGATTCAAAGCCAAAGTTCTCAGATGCTGCACTTAGACTTATTGCTTCGAAGCCACCCTTGCAGATGTGGGTGGCTAAGAAAGCTTAACTCTCTTTTGCAGGGAAAGGTCTCCAGCTGAAAATCAAATGCATCTGAAGCTATTGCTGGGGACTAAAACATCTTGTAGGGAGATCAAATGCCCAAATGGTCTTATTATGTATTTTGTTCCTAAGTCGCTTGCTATTTGTCCTATCAGTCCTAACCTCGATCTAAGCTTTCATAATCCACTTGCTCGTCAAATGTTTATGCTTCACAATGCTCTTCATGAAGCCTATCCCCCTAACTGCACTGTAGGGTATGACACCAGCTGCTTTAGAATGGATTATTGATAGTGGATGTACTAATCACATGACTGGCAAACGAAGTCTTCTCATGGACTCAACCTTACGTCCATCTGACAAAAGTCACATCACATTTGCTGATACTGGTAAAAGCAAGGTATTGGGTCTAGGTAGAGTTGTAATCTCAAAGGATCAACACATGGATAAAGTGATGCTTCTTGAATCCCTTGGTTTCAACTTAATGTCGGTCTCAATGCTTTGCGGTTTGAACATGATTGTGATATTTGGAAAATATCGTTGCCTTGTTCTAATGGAATCTGACAAGTCTCTAGTCTTTGAAGGGTATCAGAAAGATGATTTGTACATGGTAGATTTCTCAGCAGGACCACAACTTGCCGTATGTCTTCTTGGAAAAGCTTCAGAGTGCTGGCTCTGGCATCGGAGGCTAGGGAATGCAGGCATGAGGAATTTTCATACTCTTGCGAAGAAGAAGCACGTCATAAGCATCGAGGGCATCAAGTTCAAGAAGGATCACTTATGAGGTGCCTGCGAAGCTAGAAAAATGATGAGGGCCAAGCATCCCTCGAAGACAATCATGACAACGACTCAACCCTTCGAACTGCTACACATGGACCTCTTCGGCCCTACTCACTACTCTACCCTTACTACTACTGCTTATCTCTATGGCTTCGTCATTGTTGATGATTATTCAAGATATACATGGGTACATATAATGCTCTACAAGACTGAAGTGCATGATGTCTTCAGACACTTCGCCAATCGAGCCATGAACAACTATGGCGTCAAGATCAAGCACATCAGAAGTGACAATGGCACTGAATTCAAGAACACCGGCCTCGACACTTATCTTGATACACTGGGCATCACTCATGAGTTCTCAGCTCCGTACACGCTGCAGCAGAATGGCATCGTGGAACGCAAGAACAGAACACTCATTGAGATGGCTCGGACGATGCTCGATGAATACAAGACACCAAGAAAGTTCTGGCCTGAAGCTATTGATACTGCATGCGATGTCATCAACCGTGTTTATCTTCACAAGCTTCTGAAGAAAACATCCTATGAACTCCTCACTGGTAAGAAGCAAAATGTCAGTTATTTCAGAGTATTTGGTGCTAGGTGCTGGATCAAGGATCCACATCACACTTCAAAATTTGCACCGAAAGCACATGAAGGTTTTATGCTTAGTTACGGAAAGGATTCGCACTCCTACAGAGTCTTCAACCTCTTTCACTATAAAGTGGTTGAAACTGTGGATGTGCGGTTCCATGAGACTAACGACTCGCAAAGAGAGCACCTGCCAAATGTGCTTGATGAAATTCCACCCAGTGAATCCATCAAGCTTATGGGAACTGGAGAAATAATACCGTCTGAAGTACAGGCTGAAGAGGAACTTATCATTTCTGCACCTAATCAACTTGAACACAATGCTCAGCCTGAAGACAATCCTTCAAACAATGACAATGATCAGCAAGATCAAAATCTCCATCTAGTTCATCCTCGTGTTGCAAATGAAGTACAGATTGAGAAGATAATTGATAGCATCAATGCACTTGGTCCACTCACTCGTTCAAGGGAAACACAACTAGCAAATTTTTGTGGGCACTTTGCATTCGTCTCAGTATCTGAACCCAAGAAAGTTGATGAAGCCTTCATGGAACCTAAATGGATTCAAGCTATGCAAGAAGAGCTTCAACAATTCGAGCTGAATAATGTATGGGAACTGGTCAAGCGTTCTGATCCTCGTAAACACAATATCATAGGCACTAAATGGATATATCGCAACAAGCAAGATGAGCATGGTCAAGTTGTTAGAAACAAGGCTCGTCTCGTTGCTCAAGGATACACTCAAGTTGAAGGAATTGACTTTGATGAAACATTTGCTCCTATGGCTAGGCTTGAAGCTATACACATACTGCTAGCCTATGCAAATCATCATAACATCCTTCTGTATCAAATGGATGTGAAGAGTGCCTTTCGCAATGGCAAGATTGAAGAAGAAGTGTATGTTGCACAACCGCCTGGTTTTGAAGATCCAAAACATCTTGACATGGTTTACAAGCTCAACAAGGCACTGTATGGCCTCAAACAAGCCCCTCGTGCTTGGTATGACACACTCAAAGACTTCCTGAAGAGCAAAGGCTTCAAACCTGGTCCCCTAGATCCCACACTGTTCACGAAGACATATGATGGTGAGCCGTTTGTGTGCCAAATATATGTGGATGACATTATCTTCGGCTGCACTAATCAAAAATACAGTGATGAGTTTGGACACATGATGCAAGAGCAATATCAGATGTCCATGATGGGTGAGCTGAAGTTCTTCCTTGGTCTTCAAATATGGCAGCAACGCAACGACATCTTCATATCTCAAGAGAAATACCTCAAAGATTGCCTGAAGAAGTTTGGAATGCAAGACTGCAAAGGTTATACGACGCCAATGCCAACCAAAAGTCATCTGGATCCTGACGCCAATGGTAAAGAGTTCGATCAAAAGGTATACCGCTCCATGATTGGTTCTTTGCTTTATTTATGTGCATCTAGTCTAGATATCATGCTTAGTGTTTGCATGTGTGCCCGATTCCAAGTGGCACCAAAGGAATCACATCACTTAGCTGTGAAGCGAATTCTTCGATATTTGGCTTACACCCCAACACTAGGATCATGGTATCCAAAGGGCTCAGAGTTTGATCTAGTTGGATTCTCAAATGCTGATTATGCTGGTGACAAGGTGGATCGCAAGTCTACATCAGGCACATGTCACTTTCTGGGACGATCACTTGTGTGTTGGTCTTCAAAGAAGCAGAATTGTATATCTCTCTCCACTACTAAATCTGAATATATTCCTGCTGGATCTTGCCGCGCTCAGCTTCTATGGATGAAGCAAACACTCAAAGACTATGGCATTCATCTGAAGCAAGTGCCACTCTACTGCGACAATGAAAGCGCCATCAAGATTGCCAACAACCCAGTTCAGCACTCGAAGACAAAGCACATTCAGATCCGTCATCACTTTCTCAGAGATCATGTCATGAAGGAAGATATTGATATCATTCACGTCAACACTGAAGAGCAACTGGCAGATATCTTCACAAAGCCCTTGGATGAGAAAAGGTTTTGCAAGTTGCGGTGTGAGCTAAATATCTTGGAATCCTCAAATGTCCTGTGATCATGCACACATCCTAACACTTATGCATGTTGATGACTTAGATGTGCAACACACGAAGTAACATATATCTTCAACTAATGAAGACTTACACTCTAAGTGTGAATACATTAACGCAGAATTTGATTTCGGAGCGCCACGATAATTGTGCGCCATGTCTGGGTCTAATACTTCCTATACGGTGGGTAACGCCACCACCAAAAATTTTTTTGGAGTGTTTTCTGTTGGCGTTACATTTGCAAAGTCTTCGCATTTGGTTTGTCTTCAATATTAACATGACTTTATGTTTATCTTCACTATAGTGATTCGGTCTTATTCGGATATATTCATATATTTGCGTTCTGTCCTCTACAGCATTCACTTATAGCTATGTCTTCTTGTTTGAATCTTTTGAACTAAGTGAATGTGATCGGACCCTAACCTCTCTATGCTTTCCGCCTCAAACTCTATCTATCCAAATCATATGCATTCTATTGACACTGTCGAATGTCTTCTCTGCGTCCTTGTCAGCAGAAGACACAGAGACAAACATTAAATCTGATTTTAAATGCTCAATCCTTTTTGCCTGAAACCCGGAGAAGCGGGAACGACCACCCGACAATCTAGGCGTGCGTGTGAACATGGAACAACCTCCAATGTGTTGCATGTTCGCCACGTGTCCTTCAGATGTGAACCGCCAGGGGCACCTGCGTAATAACGCTGCATCGTCCCTGTCCTTATAAATACACGCCACACCCCAGTCATTATCTCTTCTTCCACTTCTCTTTCTTGCACAAACCCTAGTGCCACCGCTAGCCCTCGACGATGCCAGCGACGAAGCGCTTAGCTGCCGTGACCTCACCGACGCTGTCCTCACGCCAGCCGCGGACATCGCTTCTCCGCCGTCGCCGTAGGTGTCCTCCGTCGCCAAGTTAGGGCACGGAAGATCGAACTGCTCGGCCTCATCTCCTACTCCGTCTAGCAGTTCCTCGAGTGGTAAATAAAAACTCTTTTTATAGTACTTTTTGATCTGATAGATTCATCCTTTTCAACCACAAGTGGTTTCTGTCCCTACAAAGTTGGATCTATCATGTTCTGCATCTCATAACATGCCTAGTATGTTCACTTATGCTTCAAAAGTAGTTAGATTCCTCACTTGTACTTATTCATGGATTCGTACAAATCTGGAACCAACTCTCTACATATGAGTGAATGTCTTCGCACTATGAGGTCAATGTCTTCTAAACTGATTTATCTTCAAAATCTTCTGAGAATGCATATGACCTCTTCCCCTTCCCTCGCATCTCTAATGCTGTCACAGGTACATGTCTGTGGGAGAATCCCTTGGTTCTCATAGTCTGCATTCATTTGCAGAGTTCTTACATCATCACATCAATTCTCCCGAAGCTAATTCTTGTCTAACCAGCAGAAGGAAGCCTTTGCATGTTCTGAAGCCTTTCAGTCTGAACTTCTTGGCAACAGAAAAATTAGTCAGGAAGGGCGACAGACAACGCCGTGAAAACACTGCTAAGGACCTGCCATCGGATCTCTATGAGTTATACAAGTCAGATCCAGAAGAGACCTATGGAGAACGCAAGAACCGAATCCAATGGATTCGAAGACATTGGGCAGAGGAATGGTTCAAGTACAGATTTGTCACTGACTAATATGCTGAAAAGAATGCCATCAAGGGCCCCTGGGGAGATATTATATACAAAGGTCTTCAGCCCAAGTCGAAGTCCGAAGCTATTGCTCAAGGCTTCTACCCCTGCATGATTCATGGACCTCAGCATGCTAATGCCGACCCATCCTCTCTGTTATGGTGTCGCGAAGACAATCTCTTTAAGCGCAACTTCCAGTTTGCCAAAACTTCTGCCAAAGAGAACAAGAAGTCCCTAGGGTTAGACTTCAACCCTGGTCCCTCTGCTCCTCGTGCCGACGGCACACGCGATGCTGAACCCAATATTGTTGGGCCCTTCTACAACCTTGAAGGTCTCATCACTCACATTCAGGTTTAAGGGGCAGCCGTGGATCACTCTGCAGATGACGCTGATTCTGACGAAGCGCCTGCACCACTGAAGCCTATGAAGCAAAAGAAACCAAAGGCTTCAAAGCCCTCCTCCGCACCAAAGGTCTTGCGGGCGAAGCCTCTGGCCACTGCACCTCCTAAAGCCAGTGTGCAGTCTGAAGATCTCTCTCGCATCTCCAAGTCTAACAAGATGAAGAAGCCCATGCAACCAACTGGTCAAGCATTGACCCCTGCTGCCGTTCTGAGGAACGAAAACGAAGCCATTGATCTGTCCAGCGACGACGATCTTGGCGATGATGCTCTTGAGCTGCTTATAAAGAGCAAACAAGAGGCGGAAATCGTCAATGATCTTCCCCTCTTTGATGTGGAGATCCTGTACAAGTTCATTGATGAGTGGTTTGACAGCCCAGACCTCAGTTTTGATGATCTTCAGCTCCCAATTGGCCTCAGTGTCTCTTTCCATGGAGCCATTGCTCCTGAGCTGGCTCTTGCACAGAAAATTGTTGAGCTGAAGCACAAGATTGATAATGAAAAGGCTTAGTTCAAGAAGCACATGGCCAAGCTCAACATGAAAGATGTCCAAAACTTCAAGGTCATGCTGCATGAGCTCAAGGAGGCGTTCCACAAGAAACGTGAAGAAGCAAAAGGCTCTCGTGAGCGCATGAAGAATCTTGTTGCCAAATGTGTTCAAGGCTACAATGAAGCTGAAAAGCGCAAGGCTTTGGGACGACCAGACATCGACCCCAGAATGGCTGCCAAGAAGAAGAAGAAGCCTGCTGTGGCCCAACCAGAAGCATCAAGGCAGGAGGAACCTCGCATTGTCTTCCCGGCCAGTATGACATGCTTGAAGTCTAAGGTCCCCACAGTGGCTTCGGAGCTCAAGAAAACTAGGGCAGCTGAAGCCGAAGCCCGAAACCGCAAGACCAAGGCCACCACTGATGATGCTCCACCGACCAAGAAGAGAAAGACAAAGAAGAAAGACCGGGCTGCCCCCACAGAGCCCCTGTTGTCGAGCCAATCTCAGTGGCTCGTCCTGCTTCTGAACATCGTGAGCGCCAGTTGATAGTTCATGAGCCTGCTTCCACAGAGGCTCTAGATGTTGAAGACATTCCAGCTGTTGACCCCACTGCAGCTGAAGACATTGGTCATCAAGACAATGTTGAAGATGATGAAGTCCTTCCTCAGATCGAACACAATGTGTTATCATCGCCTGTTCTCACGAACAACGAACTCATCAGCATTGGTCGTCCATTGACGCCAATTGCTCAGGATGACTCATGGGCTGATCACCCACAAGACTCCCCCCGTCAAGAAGAATCCCCAAGTACTTCCCCACCTCAAGTCACCACTTCGGTGCTTGAAGATGATGACTTTGTGGCCCAGCCAACTCCCTCTCCAAAGGCGTCACCCGCACTCCGCAGGCTTCGCAAAGGACCAAGGCCACATGTCACTTTGTCAAGTGTTCCAGAAGGAGAAGAGCGCCAATCCGTTTCACGCCAAGTCTTTCCTGAAGCCTCTCCTACTACGAACATCCCCGAGTCTGAAGCCAAAGCGGCTGAAGATATTCCGGCTGCATCAGCCGATGAACAAGAAGAACCAAGAGAAGAAGAACATGTTGCTACACCCCCGTCCAACCCTGAAGTTGTTCTTGAGGAGAACGTGTGCGACCCTCCAGCTACTCGAGTGGAGGTTGAAAACTCTGAGGCGGCCACTAACACCAACACTGACGCCAATGACGTTGTCATGGCTGAAACTACTGTGGCGCCGGAAGCTAATGTGGTGCCAGAAGTGATTGCACCTGAACCTAATCTGCTGCCAGAAGTCAATGCCACTACTCCGGTACCGCCTTCACAACCACACACCCTTGAGCAAGCATTCTATCAAGGCCAACTTACCACCGTCTGCTGGCCCATTCTGGTTCCTCCACCTGCTGCCGGTCCGCAATTTGCCTATCATGTGGAGCACAGGCCTCAGGTCCAGAAGCCAAAGCTAAGGCTACCAAGGTTTCCAGGTACTGCAACTTCACCAGGATCATTTAATCTGAATGGCTTCAAGGCACACAACACATTCTTTGACAGTGCCAAGAACCCCTACACAAGGCCAAGAATCTCCTCAGATCGATTCTGGAGTTATTAGCAGCGCAACTACTATTCCTGCATCTTATACAACCAGGGGTGCATTTTCCCTCATATGCGTCTAGACAGCGAAGCCATGGCTGGCCTGCCCTGCCTAGAAGAAGCCCTTGACTGCTTCATAGATGCTGGCCTTCTATAGTTTGTGACTGCCAAACAACATTGGAATGAAGAGCTTCTGCTACAATTCTACGCTACCCTTCACATTCGCGGCTACAACAGGGATCCGAAGACTTGGATCCTTGAGTGGATGATAGGCGATGTACACCATGAAGCTAAAGCCCAAGACATCATTGAGCTTACTACCCTGCCCACTCCCGGCGAACATTATGAACCAAGTTGTCAGCTACACCAGAATGCGTTGGAAAGCATCTTCCAGAAGCCAGAGCCAAATATGAGCCAAATGTTGAGCATGATGAAGCCACTGCCACAAGACGCTGACTATCCTAAGGAGTTCTTTGTTGAAGACCTAGAGTATCTGCCCCGCACTATTTATCATATTATCAGGTGAATCTCTGGCCGGTCAAAGGACATTCTCTTGCAACGAAGCTTGAAGAAGCAATGAAGACAGTGGTTTTCTATATCTTCAATGGCATCAACTTCAATGCTCAAGACTTCTTCATCAGGCAATTGGCTGCATCTGGCTTCGATATCTTTGGTCTGAAGTTCTATGCTCCATGGGTAATGCGCCTCATCAAGCTTCACTCTGCTATCAACTATCAGCCGTCTGCGCGGAATCACCTTATATTCTTGCCAGAGGTTGATCTTTTTGTCGAAGATATTTACCCAGAGCCTGCAAAGGAGCCAATTTATCTTCACAATGTCGATCATCAAAGCTTCACCCAGCCCATTGAAGGAGTTCAGGCCGTTTCTCGTGTTTATCCCTTGGCTGGCAATACACGTGCCCCTCGCACCCAAACTGAAGCCACTGCAAGTACCATCGCCCAAAGGCCTCGGAAGCGATCTCGTGTTCTCAATGACCGAGAGCTTCTCGTCGCTCTACATCAGAAACATGATAAGCATCATGACTGTCTTAAGCGTCAGATGCAAAGCCTCTTGGTGGACGTCAATCGCATTTGAAATCTTGCCACCAAGAATGTCTTTGTTACACATGAAACCTGTCGGAGGTCTTGGAAGAGTTTGACATTACTCAGTGCTGAAGCTGATCTTCAAGACGATGGCTTCACAGAGAGATTCAAGTTTGACTCAACTCCTCCGAGGAATGCTCACTTGCGTCGGACTCCCTCACTTGAAGACTCTGACTATTCTTCCCCAGCTGCAACAGTTAATGCCAGAGTCATCATAGATGATCAAGATGATGCTACCTCACCACCTCCAACTTTGGCGCGTATCGACACTGCACCAAGTTCGTCTGCACCACCAAACCTCAACGACGACCCTGCTTCATTACCTACTCCACATGGGAACGAGTAGCAAGCTCTATGTCTTCAAACCTTTTTGGTCATTACTGACAAAAGGGGGAGAAGCATATGAGTTGATAGTCTTCAAGCGGGTCCATATGGGTGGTTGCTATACTTTTGCTACATTTGCCAAGTACTTACAACTCTCCCTTTTGATACATTTGGTTCGTTTTGAGTTGTAACACTTAAACTTGATGGTCGTCTGCTACATTTTCGACACTATGTGATGCAATGATAAATTCTGCATGTGCGACGATAAATTCCGCATGAAGTCATTTTGCAAACGTCCATTTTTCATTACGCATGTCATTATCTTCGTTATATCCTTTCATGCATGATAAATTGTCTTCATAAGTAGAAGAGGATCTCTGCAAGTATAACCTGCCATGTGCATTTGCATTCAAAAGCAAAATACTTATATGCACATCTTCAGGGGGAGCCTTTCTGCTACTTACGAAGACAATACCTAAATCCTTTACAATTTCACACTCTTTTATCCCTGTTGAAAACTTCAACCAGTTTGTCAGCAATCACCAAAAAGGGGGATATTGTGAGTGCATCTAGTGCCACCCCTAGTTGGTTTTGGAGTATTGACGACAAACCTGGTTGAGGGACTAATGTGTTTGTGAGAATTGCAGGATAACATAGGTAGTAGTCCCTCATTGAGTCGGTTTACCTACCGGAGATGACCCCTAAAAATGTATGAAGACATTGAAGACAAAGGTGGTATGTGAAGATATTCACATTGAAGACTATGACAAGAGAAGACATCGCGTGAAGACTATGGAGCGCGAAGACTTAGTTGTTTTGTTGTTTCCTTTTCTTCTTTGTTGAGTCATAGGAACCACCGTACTGTTAAGTGGGGTCCCAGTGAACAAAGTCAGAGTGACTGAAGTGATGCTTAACCAAAATCCTATGTCTTCGAGCGAAGACAATGAGAGCAAATCTTATCCAGAGCTGGATGAGTCAGCTTTACTTGTAGCCCAAGTAAAGTTGCCGCATGTGTTTGAAATCTGACCGTTGGAACACGTGTCAGTTCCTTAGTGACCCAGGGTCATTTCGGACAAATCAGGTCGAGTTGCCTAGTGGCTATAAATAGCCCACCCCTACACCATAAATTGGGGCTGCTCAAAGTTAGTGCATGGCTTTTGTCGTTTGAGAGCAACCCATCTCGAAGCCTTTGAGAGAGAAATCCTTGCGAGGACAAAGCCCTAAACACCCAGAGCCAAAGAGTGTTAGGCATCACTGAAGTCTTCCTGTCTGTGTGATCTGAAGACTTGTTACACTTGTGGACTGTGAATCCTCCAGCCGGTTAGGCGTTGCGTTCTGAGCATCCAAAAGTCATTGTGGATCGCCGGTGAACGAAGTCTGTGAGGGTTTGGAAGTCTACCTTGAAGACTTACCAGAGTGATTGGGCGAGGACTGTGTGTCCTTAGCTCAAGGGGGAATAAGGTGAAGACACGGTCTTCTGAGTTAAATCTCAGCCTCCCTAACCAGACATACAGTTGTCACAGCAACTGGAACTGGTCCAACAAATCATTGTCTTCAGCAAGCCACTGGTTCTATCCTTCCCATCTCTTTATTTACAGTTGGTCCTTGTGAAGTCATTGCCTGTTTGCATTGTCCATTTGTCTTCACTGTGTGACTGTTTGTTCAGATTGGTTTCATACAATCTTCCATCCTGATCCGTACTACCTAGCTGCTATTAGTCTTCGTGCTCTCACTTCATTGAATACTTGACTATGGCTTGTCTAGTGTAGTCTACCTTCTGCTGCATGGTTATAGGTTCATTTCTATCGTTTGTCTCCGAAACCTCCATGTTTTGAAGACTTTCATAAAAATCGCCTATTCACCCCCCTCTAGTCGATAACTAGCACTTTCAGGTGGCTATCGTTTTGGAGGAAGTCGACTTTGACGATCCAACTACGAATGTGCGAGGACGTCGCGCCTTAGCAATCGCTAAACCAACTCCGAGAGGTTATTGACCACGCCGGAGCACGGTCAACCTGACCATGAAGGTCTGTTTCCTGTAGGCAAATGAAGAACAAGCAAGAAACTAAGATTGGAATCTGGATATGCGAATATAAGAGGAAAGCTTTATTGATCAAAGGTGGGGTTCTGTGACGCCTTCATCTGGTCGTTAAACACAAACGAAGTACGCGAAGTTGCAGCTATGGCGAACTTTAATCTAAACAAAACCCAAAGTCTAAATGACGCCCTAAGGGTTGTATATATGGAGGAAGAGGGGGGGGGGGGCATTTCGTGGCCCTTGGAGGAGGGGTCCGAAACCAACCCTAACTCTTGTTTCCCCACACATACGGACTCTAAAAACAGCCTATACTTAAGTATTTCGAAAATACATGGGCCTGGCCCAATAATAAGGTGACGCAGCACCTAGATTAGCCTCTCGACGAAATTTATGAAGTGGCATCTTGTATATTTCATCCAAGGCTTCATGCACTCCTTATGGTGCACTACTAGGAAAAGGGCTATAGATGAAATTGACACTAATGGTGCACCAAACATGTGGTGCGCCACTACTATATACTAATGGCGCACCATGTGTTGGTGCGCCATTAGTGTCCAAACACTAATGGCGCACCACATCCACGGTGCGCCATTAGTAACAAGATTTTTTTAATTTTTTTTTCAAAACTAGTAATGGCGCACCAGGGGATAGTGCGCCATTACTAGTTAAACTAGTAATGATGCACCACATCCACGGTGCGCCATTAGTAAATTTTTTTCAATTTTTTTTCAAAACTAGTAATGGCGCACCAGGGGATAGTGCGCCATTACTTGTTTAACTAGTAATGGCGCACCACATCCACGGTGCGCCACTAGTATTTTTTTTCAATTTTTTTCAATTTTTTTAAAACTAGTAATGGCGCACCGTCGGAGTGGTGCGCCATTACTAGTTCAACTAGTAATGGCGCACCACTCCCACGCTGCGCCATTACTAACTTGGCCCAAAAATTCCCTCGCATGCACCCCCCCTGTGGACCGCCTTTTCAGTTTTTTTAAAAAGAAAATGATGAAAATGTCAAAAAATAAAAGAAAATAAGTTTCCCATGTGATATGTGGTCTAGTTGTTGAGAAAATTTACAAATATGAATTTCGACTTTATTTGCAAGATCTCTCTGAAATTTATAAAATGGGCATAACTTTTGCATACGAACTCAGATTAAAAAGTTTTCTATATGAAAAATCATCTACTCGAAAAGTTACATCCGAATTTAACTGGGGGGGAACCCCGTTAAACATTTTCAAAATCCTCAAAAACCTAACAGAAAAAAGTTACGGGGCTTTTAAAGATCTGGAGGCAAAAAAATTCAAAAAATTTCAAACTTACTAGTGGCGCACCATATGCTAGGTGCACCACTAGTAACAGAAAAAAAATAGTTTCAATTTTTTTTCGGGATTTTTTTTTCAAAATATGATACGTAATATGAACGGAAGTTTGAAATATTTTTTCAAAATTTCATCACACTCATGAACATGAACAAAGTCCTAAACATCAACAAGGTTTAATAGGATTGATATGCTAGATATATCAACAAGTGCCTGTGAAGTGAGCTGGTGCTGGGGTTGGATAGAACTCTGAAGTTAAGCGTGCTTGGGCTAGAGTAGTGTGAGGATGGGTGACCTTTTGGGAAGTTTGACCACGGAGTGCGATTTGACCTGAGATTAAGCATATTGACTCGAGATTAAGCCATAGTGACCCGAGATTAAGAAAAAAATAAAAAAAATATTTGAATTTTTTTTATTACTAATGGCGCACTTCTATGTGGTGCGCCAGTCAGATAGTAATGACGCACCTCTAGGCATACTAATGGCGCACCTGTTGGCGCACTTTTATGTGGTGCGCCATTACTCAGTCAGATAGTAATGACGCACCTCTAGGCATACTAATGGCGCACCATTAGTAAAAAATACTAGTGGCGTGGTACTAGTGGCGCACCAGTAGTGCGCCATTAGTAGGCAAACTGGTGCGCCACTAGTAGGCCTTTTCCTAGTAGTGGTGGCTTCAAAGTCCTGAAATCATCACTTGTAACTCCGTTCTTGATCCCCTTGCGCATGCCATCATCTCCATGCTTGGTCTTGCTCCAGTGTTCATCCCTCTTATCCATGCCAGGCCCTTCGTTTGTAAGCAAAACAAGTGTATCCAATTTAGGCAGCATCATATTCTCATGAACATTAGAATCATTACCAAGAAACGAAAGTATCTGATAATTTAATTGGCGTGCCCGAGCTCTAGTAATTGGTCCAGTATGTATAGCAGCAGGGGTTGTGGGTGTAACAATGGTATTGATGTCCTCATCAAGGTGCCTTTCCCTTCTCATGAGATGAGGAAATAGGTCGCTTGAAGACTTCAATTGGGGGCAAGTAGCTGGCGTGATTCTGCAAATCAGCCTTGTAATTGATTGAAGACCTAGATCTGTGGAATCTCATAATCCAAGGAGCGTAAGGCTTCAATTCAAAAGGCGATAATGCAACATTTGCCAGAGTCCTCATGAAGAAATTATGGTAGTTGATTGGAACTCCATGGATGATATTGAAAAGCAGATTCTTCATGATGCCAACAACCTCTTCTTCATTCGAGTCGTGGCCTTTGATTGGACTCAACGTCTTGGTCAGAATGCAATAGGTAGTCCGTGGCACATACAACAATTCCTTCACGAGGAATTTGGTCTTTGGGGCTTGACCAGGCTTTAGCGGTTTCATCAGCACTTGCATGTAGTTATCTGAAAGCTCAGGTTCATGATAGATCAGTTGCACACCTTCAAGGGGAGGACTGACAGGCAGGGCATGAAGCAATTCAGAGGCCGGTGCTTTGAAATGAGTGTTATCGGTCATCCAGTCCAACACCCAAAAATTCACATCTTCAGCATTTCCTGTGATGTGCAGCGTCGCATAGAACTGAAGGATTAGTTCTTCATTCCAGTCTAGGATGTTGGTGCAGAAGTTGAGCAGCCCAGCTTCATGAAGAACACCGAGGACTGATGTGAAGCAAGACAGTAATTCCATGTCCACATGAAGAATATGTGCATGATCATATACTTTGTCCTTATCGAAAAGCAGTGAAGAATAGAAGTTGGCTTGACTTGTAGTCCAGAAACGCTTCCTTCTCGGACGAGCAGAGTCATACAAATTGTAATCTGTGAAGAATACATGCTCATGGAAGAAGTCATCAGCCTTGAATTTTTCTTCTTGGAGAAGGGATTCTTCGGCTTGGGCTGAGGAGTGTCAGTCAAAGTCATCACAGCCTCAGGAATCACATTCTCAGGAACCATAGGCCGAGAAATTTCAGTTTCTGCTTCAGTAGTAGCCTGGGTCTTCAATTCTTCATCAACATTGACATCAGCACTAGTGGCTGGAATTTCTTCATGGATGGAAGGAGTGGAGTGATGATTTTCAGAATCCATTTGAACTTCAGTGTGCAATGGGGACTGAGGGATTTGTTGCAGTGGCGTGAAAAGCGGAGAGTTGGGGTGCTGACTATCCCAATAATCATCATCCATCACTGGAGTGGAGCACCCGATGTCCACGTCTTCATCTTCTTTATTCAATTCTTCAACTCCCGCCTCTTCAGCTGTGAACTGAGGCATAGGCGATGAGATGACTGGGGTTGAAGGGATATTATCTGCTTCAATTTCTTCGTCCAACTGCTTTGAAAAAGCAGCAAAAGGAATATCTTCATCAGATCCGCTAGGGATCGCATAATTCTCACCAAAGGGAACGAGTTCCTTTGATGGCATGCTTGAAACTGGAATAGCATCAATTGGATTCTCAAAAGAGCTTGTCAATTTCTCCATCTTCTTCGGTGCTGAAGAATCTGATGAAGCAGATGCTTTCCTTTTCTTCACTGCTGCTCGCTCTGCAGCCTTGGTTTTCTTCGCTTTTGATGCAAAAGGAAGAACTGGACTTGGCGTTGGCGCAGGAGGGGCAGAGGAAATTTGTTCAGTAACCTCAAGCACAACTGATGCAGTTGCCCTGGCATTATCAGTTTCTTTAGGCGCAGCGACGGATGCTTCAGCTGTCCTGGCTGGTTCCTCAGGAGCAACACTAGTGGTTGCCCTGGCATTGTCATCAGCGGCTGGAATGGAGTCATCAGCCCTGGTACTAGCAGTTTCATCAGCAGCCTGATTTTCATCAGCGATGCTGGCATGTTCTTCAGTCGGCTGAGCAGAAGCTTCATCCTGAGGAGATTCAAGTTGCATTGGGGCTGTAATATTGATGGTGAAGCCTTCAACCAACTTGACGAATCTGACTTTGGCTCCTAGCCAATCAGCACGGTACATGTCAAATTCATCACTGAGGTTTTTGATTTCAGATTGAACAGCCACAAGTTCATCAATTGTCATCTTGACATGTTTTTCTTCAGATAGCGCTCTTTATTGTACCGCACTTCAACTTCTTGGCCTTCTCAAATTTCCACTTTTCGTCACCAATGAAGGCAGTCAGCATGTGACTTTGGCCAGGAGTGAGGTTGAAGTCAGGCATAGGAGTGTTGGGATCCTTGTGCCAGAGGTCAATGAAATCGAGGATCAACTTTGGATCCAGCATCAATGGCACATTAGTGCCTTTGGCTCTAGCGGCCCTTTGTTGTCTGTCTCTGATGATTTCGGCGAGTTCCTCATCATCAGCTTTGTCATTGCTGGACGGTACTTGGAAGGCGACCTGCTTCTTATGAGGACTTGGTCTAGTGCCTCATCCAGCAGTGGCCTTAGTCTTCAGCATAGTGGGGCCTGTTCAGGGTTGCGGAGGAGCTGAAGAACTTCCCGAGGCTCCTGAGGCAATTGATTTGCTTGTGGCCCTTTGACACGAGGCAAGATGCACAGGTGCAGATGACTTTGCCTGAGGAGCTGAGGACTTTGGAACTTGAGGAACTGGGGCAGTTGGAGGAATTTTCTGTGATGGCTTTGAGGAACTGGGCCGTGAGGGCATTGCTGAGGAGCTTGGCCGTGAGGGCATTGAAGAAGAAGCACTGGGCTTATGTGTGGGCTTCTTTGGCATGATCTTCTTGGGCTTGCGAGTAGAGGCCTCAGCAGTGGCAGCAGCAGCAGAGTCTTCATTGAATTTCCTCACGGCTTCTTTAGCCATTTTGGCTTGCTTCGCTTGCCGTCTTGCCCATTCATCAGGATAGTCCTCACTACGCTTGAGCCTGGTGGGATCAGCTTCTTGGCCAGGTGCCAGTGGAGGTCTTGGGCAAGGAGGGCGAAGAGCGAATTTCTTCATGTACTTAGGAGTAATATACATGTACTCCCTCCATTCCCGTGCCCATCTCCTCTCTATCCTTTGTATGCGCACCTTGCGCTGATTTTTGTTCTCCTTGCCATGTTTGGCCTCATAAGGAGTACAATAGTCTTCATAAATGTCCTCAGGTATCTCAAATGCTGTGTTGACTTCCAGTCTTTTGCCTCCTTTCTGAGATTTTTTGCCGTCTGCCATTTTCTTCAGCTGAGGATTTTGAACTATTGAGTTCTCTGAAGAGGTATGCAGTTTTTCTCCCAGGAACGCTACAAATGAGTTAAGTTGATGAGAACCTAGTAATTCAGCAGCGGACATGAGTACCTGTGAACAGAGTATAGGTGTGAAGAATTTGGAGAGGTCATATGAATTCTCAGAAGTTTTTGCAAATAAGAACAAGTTTGAGGAATTTGACCAGATGTGTCTTGAGGAATTTCACTAAGCATTCTTTGTCTTAGGTTCCATAGTTGTATAGATTGAAAATCCACACAATTGAGGAATCTTGAAGAAAAACATGGCTAGGGAAACAGATCAAGAACAGATGTTTGTGTGAGGTGTTTAGAGTGTGTAGGTTGAAGAATAAACACCTTTTGAAGATTTTGAAGAAATCACTGGAATCAATAAGGGCAGTAAAAGTAGCTTTTAATTACCCTTGATGAAGAAAACTAAGAATAGTAGATTTGAAGCTCGTCTGTTCAGATCTTCCATGCCCTAACTTGGCTGAGGAAGACGACTACGGCGGCGGCGGAGTGAAGAAATTCGCGGCCGGCGTGAGTACGACGGCGATGAGGTCGAGGCAGCGAAGCTCTTCCTCACCGGCGACGATGGAAGTAGCGGCGGCGCTAGGTTTTGAGAGCTCGAGTGAGGGAGTGAGGTCGAGCGGAATAAAAACAGACTGAGGAAGGGAAGAGGTATTTATAGCCACGGTGAAAAACTGCTCGCCCGAGGAAAATGGATGAACGTGCCCCTGACCTTTCTCATCCTTGTGACATGTGTCACCCACGTACAGAGAGGTGGAGATCGTGAGAGATCGTGGGTGAATAGATAAGTATTATCGTGGGATGTGGAACGGTTTAGGCGGCAATAGCTGAAAATTTAGATTAGAATATTTTGAAGTTTCGTTCGCGGATTCTTCAACTGACAAGGACACAGTGAAGATTTTGAACGGGTTTCAAATAGAACGCACATGAAGAATTTGTGAACAGACTGGGTTGAGTATAGCATAGAGGGGTAAGGGTTCGATCACATTCACTTAGCAAGAAAATGCAACTTGAAGAAATAGCTATAAGTGCATGTTGTAGAGGACATAAACTCATATATAATATATATTCAATGAAGAAAAACGACGGAGAGAGTGAAGACATTGCAAGGTTGAAAAAAAATCAACTGAGGAATTTCAAGACTGGAGAAGAACTCAAATTGAAGATTTTCAACTTTTGTTGGTGGCGTAACCCACCGTATAAGAATGCTGGTTTCAGATGCCACGTACAATTGTCGTAGGGCTCTAAGAATCAAATTCTTCATTAGTTTCTTCACACTTAGAGGGTTTTTCTTCATTGATTGAAGAAAAACATTACTTCGTGTGTTGCACATCTAAGTCATCAATTTAGCATAAGTGTTAGGATGTGTGTCCTTTTCAAAGGACACCCGAAGATTCTAAGATATTTAGCTCACACCGCAACTTGCTAAATCTCTTCTCATCCAAGGGCTTTGTGAAGATATCACCCTTCAACACATGATCATGAAGAAAATGATGACGATTCTGAATGTGCTTTGTCTTTGAGTGCTGAACTGGGTTATGAGCAATCTTGATAGCACTCTCATTGTCACAATAGAGTGGCACATTCTTCACATTGATGCCGTAGTCCTTGAGAGTTTGCTTCATCCATAGCAATTGAGCACAGCATGAACCAACAACAATGTACTCAGCTTCAGTAGTAGAAAGTGATACACATTTTTGTTTCTTCGAAGACCAACATACCAAAGATCGTCCGAGGAAATGACATGTGCCTGATGTTGACTTGTGGTCCGCACGATCACTAGCATAGTTGGAATCTGAATATCCAATGAGATCAAAAGCCGAGCCCTTGGGATACCATAATCCAAGTGTTGAGTGTGAGCTAGATATCGAAGAATATGCTTCACAACCTTATGGTGTGATTCCTTCGGTGTTGCTTGAAAACAGGCACACATGCAAACACTAAGCATAACACCTGGCCCAGATGCACATAAGTACAATAAAGAGCCAATCATGGAACGGTATACCTTTTGATCGAAGTCAATGCCATTTTCGTCAGTGGATAGATGGCCATTTGTGGGCATAGGGATTTTGACGCCTTTGCAATCTTGCATGCCGAATTTCCTCAATACATGCTTGAGGTATTTCTCCTGAGATATGAAGATGTCGTTTCGTTGTTGACGAATCTGAAGACCGCAAGGCCATTTTCATCTTGCGTGTTATGGTAGATCCATTTGGTGCCGATGATATTGTGCTTGCGAGGGTCTGGTCGCTTGACATGTTCCCAAACATTGTTGAGCTTGAACTGATGTAATTGTTCTTGCATAGCTTGAATCCACTCAGGCTCCAGAAATGCTTCATCTACCTTAGTGGGCTCTGTGATAGAGACGAAAACAAAGTGCCCACAAAAGTTAGACAAATGTGAAGCTTTTGAGCGTGTGAGAGGACCTGGAGCTTTGATGTCATTGATGATTCTCTCAATCTGCACTTCATTAGAAATGCGAGGATGAGCTTGTTGACGATGAGGAATTTTCTCAGCATTTTCTTCAGAGCCATTTTCTTTAGGTGCACCAGCATGATGTTCTTCACGTCCTGGAATGACTTCTTCAGCAAATTTTTTGGTAGGAATGACAGCCTCAGTAGCCTTGAACTTAAAGGATTCCTCAGGTGGTATTTCATCTAGCACAGGAGGTAGGTGCTCTTTATGCGAGCCATTAGTTTCATCGAACCGCACATCTACAGTTTCAACAACCTTGTGGTGATAGGTGTTGAAGACTCTGTAGGTGTGCGAGTCCTTACCATAACCAAGCATAAAACCTTCATGTGCTTTCAGTGCAAATTTAGAATTGTGATGAGGATCTCTAATCCAACATTTAGTGTTGAAGACTTTGAAATAACTCACAATGGGTTTCTTGTCCGTGAGGAGTTCATATGATGTCTTTCTAAAGAATTTGTTAAGATATACCATGTTGATGATGTGGCATGCTATATTAATTGCCTTAGGCCAGAAGTGAGAAGGCGTCTTGTACTCATCAAGCATAGTGCAAGCCATCACAACAAGAGTCCTGTTCTTGCGCTCCACGACGCCATTCTGCTGAGGAGTATAAGGAGCAGATAACTCGTGAGTAATACCAAGTTCATCAAGATAGTCATCAAGACCAGTATTCTTGAACTCAGTTCCATTGTCACTTCTGTTGTGCTTGATCTTCACACCAAGGTTGGTTGAAGCCCTCAAGGAAAATCGTTTGAAGACTTCCTGCACTTCAGTTTTGTAAGTGATGATATGCACCCATGTATAACGAGAATAGTCATCAACAATGACAAAGCCATATAAAGATGCAACATTAGTAAATGTGGCATAATGAGTAGGGCCAAAGAGATCCATGTGAAGCAATTCAAATGGACGAGTGGTAGTCATGATGGTCTTTGAGGGATGCTTAGCCTTGGTCATCTTTCCGGCTTCACAAGCTCCACACAAATGGTCCTTGAGGAATTTGACACCCTCGATGCCAATGACATGCTTCTTCTTTGCGAGCGTGTGCAAGTTCCTCATGCGAGCATGACCAAGTCGCCGATGCCATAGCCAGCCTTCTGAAGCTTTTGCAAGTAGACATGTGGCAGGTTGTGGTCCTGTAGAGAAATCAACAATATACAAATCTCCTCTCCTAAAGCCTTCGAAGACTTTGGAATTGTCAGCTTCCATGATCACAACAAAACGATACTTGCCGAAGGCAACAACCATATCAAGATCACAAAGCATTGAGACCGACATGAGGTTGAATCCTAAAGACTCGACAAGCATGACTTTTTCCATGTGTCGATCCTTTGAGATTGCAACCTTACCTAGACCCAATACCTTGCTCTTGCCTTTGTTAGTGTAGGTGATATGCTTCAGATGCGATGGAGATAAAGTAGTGTCCATCAATAAGCTCCTGTCACCAGTCATGTGATTTGTACATCCACTATCGAGGACCCACTCAGTGGCTTTGGGTTGATCATCCACAAATGAATTAGTGCACCTTACGAACTCATATACTTCATAAGTGAAAATATGATACCAAATTCATCAGATCAATTTCATCAAGCGATAGAACAGGTAAAGTAGTATGAGGACGTGAGAAATGAAAATTCATTTCTTCATGATTAGCTTGCGTCCTTTTGATACGTCTCCAACGTATCTATAATTTTTGATTGTTCCATGATATTATATATTCTGTTTTGGATGTTTAATGGGCTTATTTATACACTTTTATATTATTTTTGGGACTAACCTATTAACCGGAGGCCCAACCCAAATTCCTATTTTTTTGCCTATTTCAGTGTTTCATAGAAAATGAATATCAAACGGGGTCCAAACAGAATGAAACCTTTGGGAGCGTGATTTTTGGAACAATCGTGATCCCGGGGACTTGGAGTGGACATCAAGCAACCAATGAGGTGGCCACGAGGCAGGGGAGCGCGCCTTCCCCCCTCGTGGCTCCACCGACCTACTTCTTCCTCCTATATATACCTACATACCCTGAAAACATCCAGGAGCACGACGAAACCCTATTTCCACCACCGCAACCTTCTGTACCCAGAGATCCCATATTGGGGCCTTTTCCGGAGCTCTGCCGGAGGGGGCATTGATCACGGAGGGCCTCTACATCAACTCCATGGCCCCTCCGATGATGTGTGAGTAGTTTACCTCAGACCTTTGGGTCCATAGTTATTAGCTAGATGGGTTCTTCTCTCTCTTTGGATCTCAACTAGCACATATGCCCGTGCGTTGCAACGGGAAAAATTGATGTTTTGTGCAAGCATAATGTCCCACAGCACCGGATTCACTATGAAGAACATGCTGCAACCCAGCATCCTTCTACAAAATGAACATAAAAAAATATGATGCAATTTAGCCATGTTCATACTTTCTTTGCCGGGCATAATCTCTCACCGATTTCATTTAAGTATAATCATTTCTTTAATTACCATGACGTCCTCACTCATTTTAGTCGGGAGTCAAATCCTTCCTTCTCTAATTTAGCAGCCCCAACACATTGAAACCTACTAATCCTTCCTTTTATCCTACATTTTTACCTCAAGTCCTTCATTTAATTAGCCTCATCTATTTGAATATTCTATTTATTAAGACCACAATCTTTGTTTTAATTATTCCACCGATTTACCCATAATTCTTTCTTTAATTAGCCACATCCGCTTAAATATTTTATTTAAGCCCACAATCCTTCCTTTAATTAGCTCATTCGCTTAATTAGCTCGCCCTCAACATGAGGACTGCCACTCATATATTTAGAGTGAGTTGGGATTAGTAAATATGAATGGCGCATAGGTCGTTGGTTGTTATATCGAATATCCAGACAGGAGGTCATGTGTTTAATTCGAACAATGTTGATTTATTTTGACCGAATTATTTTTCGCGGTCTTTATGAAAGCCCATAAAAGGCCCAACAACATATAAGTACCTGGCCCAGGTGGCTTAGCCTGTGTATGAGTCAAACGAAAACGACTAAACCAAACCAATAATACCCATTCCCTTTAATAGTAGGTATAGATACAAAGTTCTCCTCGATTCTCTTGGAGATCTATTTGATGTAATCTTCTTTTGCGGTCTGTTTGTCGAGATCCGATGAATTATGGATTTATGATCAAGACTATCTATGTACAATATTTGAATCTTCTCTGAATTCTTTTATGTATGATTGGTTATCTTTGCAAGTCTCTTCGAATTATCAGTTTGGTTTGGCCTACTAGATTGATCTTTCTTGCAATGGGAGAAGTGCTTAGCTTTGGGTTCAATCTTGCGGTGCTCGATCCCAGTGATAGAAAGGGAAACGACACATATTGTATTGTTGCCATCGAGGATAAAAAGATGGGGTTTATATCACATTGCATGAGTTTATCCCTCTACATCATGTCATCTTGCTTAAAGCATTACTTTGTTCTTATGAACTTAATACTCTAGATGCATGCTGGATAGTGGTCGATGTGTGGAGTGATAGTAATAGATGCAGGCAGGAGTCGGTCTACTTGTCACGGACGTGATGCCTATATACATGATCATACCTAGATATTCTCATAACTATGCTCAATTCTATCAATTGCTTGACAGTAATTTGTTCACCCACCGTAATACTTATGCTATCTTGAGAGAAGCCACTAGGGAAACCTATGGACCCCGGGTCTATTTCCATCATACAAGTTTCCAATCTATTTTGTTTTGCAATCTTTACTTTCAATTTATATCATAAAAATACCAAAAATATTTATCTTATTATTATTATCTCTATCAGATCTCACTCTTGCAAGTGGCCATGAAGGGATTGACAACCCCTTTATCGCGTTGGTTGCGAGGTTCTTATTTGTTTGTGTAGGTATGAGGTGACTCGCGCGTGGTCTCCTACTGGATTGATACCTTGGTTCTCAAAAACTGAGGGAAATACTTACGCTGCTTTGCTGCATCACCCTTCCCTCTTCAAGGGAAAACCAACGCATGCTCAAGAGGTAGCAAGAAGGATTTCTGGAGCCGTTGCCGGGGAGATCTACGCGAAGTCAAGACATACCAAGTACCCATCACAACTCTTATCATTCGCATTACATTATTTGCCATTTGCCTCTCGTTTTCCTCTCCCCCACTTCACCATTGCCGTTTTATTCGCCCTCTCTTCCTTTCAACCTCTCTTTCCATTCGCCTCTTTTTCGCTTACCTCTTGTTGCTTGTTGCCCTTATGGCCCTGCCTAGATTTGGTGATCTTCACCTTAAAAGGTTGGAAGAGATTGAAAGCAATGTCAGAAGCTTTATGACTTTACAATTTGAGCATAATAATTTCTTTAGAAACGAGCTCAAGGAACAAAAAGGCTTTATGGAGTACATGAATAAAGAACTTGATGACATGTCTAAGGAATTTTATGGTTTGAAATCTCAGATTGCTCATTTTGAAAAATTAATAGCTGAAATTTCGGATAAGCAGGCCACCTTAGTTAATAAGATGGCCACCAAGACGGAAAGTTTTTATGAGAATAAATATGAAGATCTAAAAGTTATTGATGTGTCCCATATTAAATCTTTGTTTTGCAATATGAATCTTGATAATCATGGGACTAGAGATGAGTCAACTTTAGTTAGAAGGCGTCCCAATGATTCGGAGTTTTTAGATCTTGATGTAAAAATTGATAAAAGTGGGATTGGAGAGGTCAAAACTTTAAATAGCAATGAACCCACTATCTTGGATTTCAAGGAATTTAATTATGATAATTTCTCTTTGATAGATTGTATTTCCTTGTTGCAATCCATGCTAAATTCTCCCCATGCTTATAGTCAAAATAAAGCTTTTACTAAACATATCGTTGATGCTTTGATGCACTCTTACGAAGAAAAACTTGAGTTGGAAGTTTCTATCCCTAGAAAAATTTATGATGAGTAAGAACCTACAATAAAAATAAAAATTAAATGAATGCTATGCTTTGTGTGATTTGTGTGCTAGTGTTTCCATGGTCCCAAAAACTTTGTGTGATTTGCTAGGTTTCCGTGAATTTGATGATTGTTCTTTAAACTTGCACCTTGCGGATTCCACCATTAAGAAACCTATGGGAAGAATTAATGATGTTCTTATTGTTGTAAATAGGAATAATGTGCCCATAGATCTCACTGTTCTTGATATAGATTGCAATCCTTCATGTCCTATTATTCTTGGTAGACCTTTCCTTAGAACGATTGGTGCAATTATTGATATGAAGGAAGGAAATATTAGATTCCAATTTCCGTTAAGGAAGGGCATGGAACACTTCCCTAGAAAGAAAATTAAATTACCATATGAATCTATTATGAGAGCCACTTATGGATTGTCTACCAAATATGGCAATACCTAGATCTATCCTCGCTTTTATGCCTAGCTAGGGGCGTTAAATGATAACGCTTGTTGGGAGGCAACCCAATTTTATTTTTGTTCCTTGCTTTTTGTTCCTGTTTAGTAATAAATAATTTATCTAGCCTCTATTTTGGTGTTTTTTTGTGTTTAATTAGTGTTTGTGCCAAGTAGAACCGTTGGGACGACTTGGGGAAAGTCTTTTTGATCTTGCTGTAAAAAACAGAAACTTTAGCGCTCACAAGAATTGCTGCCATTTTTTACTGGGGAGTGATATTTAGTTAATTATTTTTGGAGATGATTAATAGATAAATTCCTCACGTCCAGAAATTTATTTTAGAATTTTGGGGTTCCAGAAGTATTCGAAACCTACAGATTACTACAGACATTTCTGTTTTTGACAGATTCTGTTTTTCGTGTGTTGTTTGCTTATTTTGGTGAATCTATGGCTAGTAATAGAGTTTATGAACAATAGAGAAGTTGGAATACAGTAGGTTTAACATCAATATAAATAAATAATGAGTTCATTACAGTACCTTGAAGTGGTGGTTTGTTTTCTTTTACTAACGGAGCTCACGAAGATTTTCTTTTAAGTTTTGTGTTGTGAAGTTTTCAAGTTTTGGGTAAAGATTTGATGGATTATGGAACAATGAGTGGCAAGAGACTAAGCTTGGGGATGCCCAAGGCACACCAAGGTAAAATCCAAGGACAACCAAAAGCCTAAGCTTGGGGATGCCCCGGAAGGCATCCCCTATTTCGTCTTCGTCCATCGGTAACTTTACTTTGAGCTATATTTTTATTCGCCACATGATATGTATTTACTTGGAGCGTCTTGTATGATTTGAGTCTTTGCTTTTTAGTTTACCACAATCATCCTTGCTGTACACACCTTTTTGGTGAGACACACATGAATTGGAATTTATTAGAATACTCTATGTGCTTCACTTATATCTTTTGAGTTGGATAATTTTTGCTCTAGTGCTTCGCTTATATCTTTTAGAGCACGGCGCTAGTTCTATTTTATAGAAATAATTGATCTCTCATGCTTCACTTATATCATTTTGAGAGTCCTTTAGAACAGCATGGTAATTCACTTCGGTTATAAATTTTAAATGCTAAGAGAAGTTGGATGCTTGATAGATTGTTTTGAGATATAAAGGTGGTAATATTAGAGGTGTGCTAGTTGAATAATTGTGAAATTGATGAATACTTGTGTTGAAGTTGGCAAGTCCCGTAGCATGCACGTATGGTAAACGTTACGTGACAAATTTGAAGCACGGGGTGTTCTTTGATTGCTTTCCTTATGAGTGGCGGTCGGGGACGAGCGATGGTCTTTTCGTACCAATCTATCCCCCTAGGAGCATGCACGTAGTGCTTGGTTTTGATGACTTGTAGATTTTGGCAATAAGTATGTGAGTTCTTTATGACTAATGTTGAGTCCATGGATTATACACACTCTCACCCTTCCATCATTGCTAGCCTCTTCGATACCGTGCATGCCCTTTCACACCTTGAGAGTTGGTGCAAACTTTGCCGGTGCATTCAAACCATGTGATATGATACGCTCTATCACACATAAGCCTCCTTATATCTTCCTCAAAACAGCCACCATACCTACCTATTATGGCATTTCCATAGCCATTCTGAGATATATTGCCATGCAACTTTCCACCATTCCATTTATTATGGCACGCATCATCATTGTCATATTGCCATGCATGATCATGTAGTTGACATCGTATTTGTGGCAAAGCCACCGTTCATATTTTTCATACATGTCACTCTTGATTCATTGCATATCCCAGTACACTGCCGGAGGCATTCACATAGAGTCATATTTTGTTCTAAGTATTGAGTTGTAATTCTTGAGTTGTAAGTAAAAAGAAGTGTGATGATCATCATTATTAGAGCATTGTCCCGGTGAGGAAACGATGATGGAGACTATGATTCCCCCACAAGTCGGGATGAGACTCTCGATGAAAAAAAATAAAAAAGAAGAAGAGAGAAGAGGCCAAAAAAAGAAAGAAGGCCCAAATAAAAGAGAGAGAGAGAGAGAGAGAGAGAGAAAGAGAGAAGGGACAATGTTACTATCCTTTTTCCACACTTGTGCTTCAAAGTAGCACCACGATCTTCATGATAGAGAATCTCCTATGTTGCCACTTTCATAAGCTAGTGGGAATTTTTCATTATAGAACTTGGCTTGTATATTCCAATGATGGGCTTCCTCAAATGCCCTAGGTCTTCGTGAGCAAGCGAGTTGGATGCACACCCACTTAGTTTCTTTGATGAGCTTTCATATATTTATAGCTCTAGTGCATCCCTTGCATGGCAATCCCTACTCCTTGCATTGACATCAATCGGTGGGCATCTTCATAGCCCATTGATTAGCCGCGTCAATGTGAGACTTTCTCCCTTTTTGTCTTGTCACACAACCTCAATCATCATATTATATTCCACCCATAGTGCTATGTCCATGGCTCACGCTCATATATTGCGTAAAAGTTGAAAGAGTTTGAAAAGGCTAAGTATGAAACAATTGTTTGGCTTGTCATCGGGGTTGTGCATGATGAGAGCATTTTGTGTGACGAAAATGGAACATGGCCAAACTATATGACTTTGTAGGGATACGTTTTCTTTGGCTATGGTATTTTGATAAGACATAATTGCTTGATTAGCATACTTGGAGTGTTACTATTTTTATGTCAACAATAAACTTTTATCTTGAATATTTCGGATCTAAACATTCATGCCACAATAGAGAAAAATACATTGAATAGTATTCTAGAAAGCATTCCACATCAAAAATTCTGTTTTTATCATTTACCTACTCGAGGACAAGCAGGAATTAAGCTTGGGGATGCTGATACGCTTCCAACGTACCAATAATGTTTGATTGTTCCATGCTATTATATATTCTGTTTTGGATGTTTAATGGGCTTATTTATACACTTTTATATTATTTTTGGGACTAACCTATTAACCGGAGGCCTAGCCCAAATTGCTGTTTTTTGCCTATTTCAATGTTTCGCAGAAAAAGAATATCAAACGGAGTCCAAACGGAATGAAACCTTCGGGAGCGTGATTTTTGGAACAAACATGATCTAGAGGACTTGGACTGGACGTTGAACAACCAACGAGGTGGCCACGAGGCAGGGGGCGCGCCTACCCCCTGGGCACGCCCTCCCCCCTCGTGGGCCCCTCGTGGATCCACCGACCTACTTCTTCCTCCTATATATACCTATGTACCCTAAAAACATCCAGGAGCACCACGAAACCCTATTTCCACCGCCGCAACCTTCTGTACCCAAGAGATCCCATCTTGGGGCCTTTTCCGGAGCTCCGCCGGAGGGGGCATTGATCACGGAGGGCCTCTACATCAACTCCATGGCCCCTCCAATGATGTGTGAGTAGTTTACCTTAGACCTTTGGGTCCATAGTTATTAGCTAGATGGGTTCTTCTCTCTCTTTGGATCTCAATACAAAGTTCTCCTCGATTCTCTTGGAGATCTATTTGATGTAATCCTCTTCTGCGATGTGTTTGTCGAGATCCGATGAATTGTGGGTTTATGATCAAGACTCTCTATGAACAATATTTGAATCTTCTCTGAATTCTTTTATGTATGATTGGTTATCTTTGCAAGTCTCTATGAATTATCAGTTAGGTTTGACCTACTAGATTGATCTTTCTTGCAATGGGAGAAGTGCTTAACTTTGGGTTCAATCTTGCGGTGCTCGATCCCAGTGACAGAAAGGGAAACGACATGTATTGTATTGTTGCCATCGAGGATAAAAAGATGGGGTTTATATCATATTACATGAGTTTATCCCTCTACATCATGTCATCTTGCTTAAAGAGTTACTCTATTCTTATGAACTTAATACTCTAGATGCATGTTGGATAGCGGTCGATGTGTGGAGTAATAGTAGTAGATGCAGGCAGGAGTCGGTCTACTTGTCACGGACGTGATGCCTATATACATGATCATACCTAGATATTCTCATAACTATGCTCAATTCTATCAATTGCTCGACAGTAATTTGTTCACCCACCGTAATACTTATGTTGTCTTGAGAGAAGCCACTAGTGAAACCTATGGCCCCCGGGTCTATTTTCCATCATACAAGTTTCCAATCTATTTTATTTTGCAATCTTTCCTTTCAATTTATATCATAAAAATACCAAAAATATTTATCTTATTATTATTATCTCTATCAGATCTCACTCTTGCAAGTGACCTTGAAGGGATTGACAACCCCTTTACCGCATTGGTTGCGAGGTTCTTATTTGTTTGTGTAGGTATGAGGTGACTCGCGCGTGGTCTCCTACTGGATTGATACCTTGGTTCTCAAAAACTGAGGGAAATACTTGCGCTACTTTGCTGCGTCACCCTTTCCTCTTCAAGGGAAAACCAACACATGCTCAAGAGGTAGCACCTTTCAAGTATGTTCAGGTCTCCAGCAAATTCTTCACACATTTAGGTTCGTCTGGAGACTTGACCCTACATAAGAGATTAGTTCTTTTTCTTCATCATCCACATCTGAAGGGGTGGTAAAGAGTTCATCATTATGCGAGCTCCATAAGAGAAAGGTGGCATAGATGCCAATCCACTTCGTTTCACATAAGAGGGGTTAGGGTAAGCATATGAGTAAGCAGAGAAATTCTTCGAGGATTTATGAGCATAATGATTTGAGGAATAATGCACATATCCATAACCCTTGGCCTTTCCCTGCGAAACAAAGGTGTTAGCATGATGATGTTCATATGAGGACTTTAATCCTTTTGAGGAATTTGGTCCGTATGAGGACTTGGATCCATATGAGGACTTGGATCCATATGAAGACTTTGGTCCATATGAAGAATTTGATCTGGGGCTCCTATTCTTCACAGGTGGTGTCATGATGACATTCACCTGAATACTTTCAAGGCACCTTTTGGAAACCTAGATTTTCTTCATAGGAGGACTATTCCTGTAGTTAGTGCCAACATATCTAGCAAATACTTCACCATTCTGATTTTTGAACATCTTACAGTTGGAGTCAAATGACTCATCAGAAGAATATGAAGATTCACATGTAAAGCCAGATAAAGTAGATGGATCCATTGAAGGCCCCTTTGCAGCAACCCATGAGGTTTTGGGATACTGCTTAGGCTTCCAGTAGGTCCCATCAGCATTGAGTTTCCTCTCAAAGGCAATACCCTCTTTTCTAGGGTTCCTATTGAGGATATGCTTCTTAAGCACATCACAAAGAGCCTGATGCCCTTTGAGGCTTTTGTACATGCATGTCACATACAATTCCTCCAGCCCTGCATGGTCAGTGATACTAGCAGCATCCACAGATGAGGTTAGTGATAGCATAGATAGGTGAAGAATTTGCAGCAATAGAAGCATTTGAACTTTCAGGTGAAAAATTAGCAGATTCATGTTCAATGCACTTCAAACATGGATGAATAAATTCTTCCTGAGTAGCGCTGATCTGTTGAGCAAGTAATGAATCACTCTCCTTCTGAAGATCTTCATAACTCACTCTTAACTTCTCAAGATCATGCTCTCTTTGAAGAAATTCATAAGAAAGCTTCTCATGATCAGATAAGAGAGTGTTATGATGACTCTGAAGATTATAAAACTTAGTCTGAAGTCTCTGAAGATTTTCAGTAAAAGTTTTAGTGTGATCCATTTCTTCACCCAACATATCATCGCTTTTGTCTAACATATTTTGAACCTTTTCAAGAGCCTTTTTTTGTTTCACAACAATCTTAGCAAGTTTAGAATAGCGAGGCTTGAGATTTTCATCAGATTCATCCTCACTTGATCCAGAGGAGGGATATTTGAGTACGTTTGCACCTTTTGCCATGAAGCAATAGGTGGGAGCATAGTCATCATCGCTGTCATCAGTGGTGTTATGGAGGTCCTTTTCCTCAAAGTTGAAGATGGACTTGCTGATGAACGCAGTAGCGAGGGCTAGGCTCGCCACACAAGAGACTGACTCCTCAGATGCCTCCTCTTCCTCATTTTCCTCAGATTCAGCCTCAGAGTTCATTTCCTTGCCAATGAATGCCCGAGCCTTCTTGGAGCTGCTCTTCTTGTGAGATGAAGACCTTGAAGGTTTTGATGAAGAGGACTTTGAAGATTTCTTCTTCTTCTTCTTTGAATCATCAGAACTGTAGTCCTTGTACTTCTTCTTCTTTGATTCCTTTTCCCACTGAGGACAATCTTGAATGTAGTGACCGGGTTTCTTGCATCTGTGGCAAAGTCTCTTCTTGTAATCACGGGATGAGGAATCTGATCTTAAGTCATCACTTCTTGAGGATTTTCCAAAATGACCACGTCTTCAGAACTTCTGGAATTTCCCCACAAGCATTGCTAGCTCATGGCTCAGTTCTTTAGGATCACCAAGGCTGCTACCAGAATCTTCACCTTCAAATTCAGACACTGCCTTGGCCTTTAGAGCTCGTGATCTGCCATAGCTCGGTCCATAGAGGTCTCTCTTCTCAGCAAGCTGGAACTCATGAGTGTTTAGCCTTTCGAGGATATCAGCGGGATAAAGTGACTTGTAATCTCCACGTTCTTGTATCATCAGTGCAAGGGTGTCAAATGAGGAATCAAGCGATCGAAGCAATTTCTTCACCACCTCGTGGTCGGTGATGTCAGAGGCACCAAGTGCTTGAAGCTCATTTGAAATGTCAGTGAGGAGATCAAAGGTTTGCTGAACATTTTCAATATCAAGTCTTTTGAAGCGGTTGAAGAGATTGTGAAGAACGTCAACTCGAGAGTCATGCTGTGATGAGACTCCTTCGTTAACCTTGGACAGCCTGTCCCAGATAAGCTTTGTTGTCTCCAAAGCACTCACTCTGCCATATTGCCCTTTGCTCAGATGGCCACATATGATGTTCTCCGCTTGAGAGTCGAGTTGCTTGAATCTCTTTACATGAGCAGCGTTGATGGTAGGAGTGACAGAGGGAACGCCATTTTCCACAATGTACCAGAGATTGTTGCCAATTGCCTCAAGATGCATGCACATATTATTCTTCTAGTAGGGGTAGTCTGTCCCATCGAAGGTAGGACACCCAGCAGAGACCTTGATCATACCTGCGGTTGACATAACTGAAACTCCAGGTGGTTAAACCAAAATCACACAAAACAAGGGAGTACCTTGCTCTGATACCAACTAAAAGTGCGCTAAGTCGACTAGAGGGGGGTGAATAGGCGATTTTTATGAAATCTTCACTTAGGAATTTCAGGGTGAGGAAATTCCTAAGCATAGAACTACTTGTAGCTGAATAAGTACTCAGATGCAGACATAACATAACATAAGCATGGTGTAACACCCTCGATGCGGCTATATCTCCCACGTGTCGAAGCACGACTTAGAGGCATAACCGCATTGAAAGCAATGTCGCAAGTGAGGTAATCTTCACACAACCCATGTAATACATAAGGGGAAGAGATACATAGTTGGCTTACAATCGCCACTTCACCCAATTACATGAATAAAGCAACACATCAACCAGATACAATCAAGGTCCGACTACGGAACCAAAATAAAAGCAGACTACCCCAAATGCTACATAGATCCCTGATCGACCCCAACTGGGCTCCACTACTGATCAACTAGTACGAAACAACACAAAGGAAAAGATCGTCATCGGGCTCCTCCTTGAGCTTGGTTGCGTCACTTGCTCGGTAACATCGGCACCCGCAAACTGGTTTTGGAAGTATCTGTGAGTCACGGGGACTTAGCAATCTCACACCCTTGCGATCAAGACTATTTAAGATTATAGGTAGGGAAAAGGTATGAGGTGGAACTGCAGCAAGCGACTAGCATAAATGGTGGCTAAACATACGCAAATGAGAGCGAGAAGAGAAGGCAAAAGCATGGTCGAGAATCTATGATCAAGAAGTGATCCTAGAACAACCTACGTCAAACATAACTCCAACACCGTGTTCACTTCCCGGACTCCGCCGAGAAGAGACCATCACGGTTACACACGCGGTAGATGTATTTTAATTAAGGTCAACTTCAAGTTTTCTACAACCGGACATTAACAAATTCCCATCTGCCCATAACCGCGGGCACAGCTTTCAAAAGTTCAAATCCCTGCAGGGGTGTCCCAACTTAGCCCATCACAAGCTCTCACAGTCAACGAAGGATATTCCTTCTAGCGGGAAGACCCGATCAGGCTCGGAATCCCGGTTACAAGACATCCTCGACAATGGTAAAACAAGTCCAGCAACATCGCCCGAATGTGCCGACAAATCCCGATAGGAGCTACACATATCTCGTTCTCAGGGCACTCTCAGATAGGTCAAGCTATGAGTAAAACCAACCCTCGAGTTGCCCCGAGGTGGCCCCGCAGGCTACCCATTTCGGACCAACACTCAAAGGAGCACTGGCCCGGGGGGGGGTTTAAATAAAGATGACCCTTGAGTCTGCAGAACCCAAGGGAAAGAAAAGGCTAGGTGGCGAATGGTAAAACCAATGTTGGGCATTGCTGGAGGAGTTTTATTCAAGGCGAACTGTCAAGGGGTTCCCATTATAACCCAACCGCATAAGGAATGCAAAATCCGGGATCATAACACCGATATGACGGAAACTAGGGCGGCAAGAGTGGAACAAAACACCAGGCATAAGGCCGAGCCTTCCACCCTTTACCAAGTATATAGATGCATTAATTAAATAAGAGATATTGTGATATCCCAACAAAATATCCATGTTCCAAACATGGAACAAGCTCCAATCTTCACCTGCAACTAACAACGCTATAAGAGGGGCTGAGCAAAGCGGTAACATAGCCAAACAACGGTTTGCTAGGACAAGGTGGGTTAGAGGCTTGGTTCAACAATATAGGAGGCATGATAAGAAAGTGGTAGGTATCGGAGCATAGGCAAAGCAGAAGAGCGAGCATCTAGCAAGCAAATATAGAAGTGATTTCGAGGGTATGGTCATCTTGCCTGAAATCCCGCAAGGAAGAAGAACGAGTCCATGAAGAAGACAAACAGACATAGTCGAACGGGTCCTCACAAACGCGATGTTATTGGAACCAACCCGAAGAAGCATCATCGGAAAGAAGCAAACAACATAGTAAACAACCACCACATAAGCATGGCACGATGTGCAAACAAGTATGATGCATGTCCGGTTTAATGAGGCATGGAATGGCAAAGTGCACAAACAATCCTACAAATTTGAGTGAAGCTCATTATGCAACGGAGTTGCATATTGAAGAAAACACCACATGACTTATTTAGTTCTCTCTCGTTTATGTACCCAACAAGATTAAATGTTGTTATCATGGCAAGAGGTGAAGCATGATGAAACTATCTAATCTAGGCAAGTTTAAATGAGGCCGAAACAACAAAACAACAAGTCCGGAAACTCCTCATATGCATATATTAGGTTTGGTACTGTTCTGCCCTAAACATAATTTTAAAGTTGTTAACCATGCTAGATGAGAGCACGATGTTAAACTAGGCATTTTTCCACCCCATTTACATATAAACATTATTAAATTCCGAGTTACGGTTATTTAGTTATGAAATAAAGCATTTTAGCATGGCATAGGAGCAAAATTACACAACCAGCAGTTTAAACATTTTTAACATGGATGAAAATTGCATATTATTAAACTAGATGAAATTCTAAGCAAGTTTGATATATAATTTATTTTAATCTGATGCACGGTTTGTGAGATATTAAATGCATGATCAACAAGGGTTTTTCTGTAAAACTGCAATCTCTGGGATAAAAGGGAAAAACACAATAGGAAAAAAACACGCATGGGCCGAAACTGGGCAGCCCAATAGTGCAGGGGGGACTCGGGTGCTGCTCACCATGGGCCTCGGCCCAGAACTGTGGAGAGGATGAGGCCGGCAGGGGCGCGTTGGGTCGGCCTGTTTGGCTCGATCGAAAGGTCAACGCAGCCTGGCGTCGCTCATCCTCTTCCCTGGTTCGAAAGAAGCAGAGGTAGGGGCAGCGCTGCGGCTCCAGCGGGGCAGGACACCGGCAGACGGCGGAGCGGCATGAATCCAGGCGGGGGTTCGAGGACGGTAGGGAGCAGCGGACGGGGAGGACCTGGAGGAGCTCGGGGCCTCAAGTGCAGGCGCAGAGGAGATCGAGGCGCCATCGCAGGGGAACGACAACATCGGCGGGGAACTTGGCAGATCCGGCAGGTGGGACGGTGGGGCAACCATATCCGGGGAAGGCCGACCCATTTCCAGCGACGAGGAGGCCGGCCGGCGATGGGGCGGCGAGGTGCGGCACTCTGGCGGCGGTGCCTGTCCACGGGCAGCGAGAGGTGAGAGGCTCGGGCGAGTGAGAGGGAGATCGAAGCAGAGGAGCGAGGAGGCAACGAGCACGGCGACCTAGGTCAGTGCTCGCCGGCGACGAAATGGCGAGAGGTGACCGCGGCGACCAGCAGTGGGGATCGGGGACTCCAGCGGGAGGTTGCAGGGAGCGGCGGAATCGAGGCTCCCCTGCTCGAGCTCCTGAGCGCGTGCACGCGCACGAGAGCAAGAGGAGGCTGGGCCTTGGGTGGCTGGATCGGGGCCAGGGGCGCTGCTACGCAGGGAGGCCGCCGGTTGGCTTGACGGGGAAAACGAGGAAGGGGGAGGCGGCTTCGGTTGGTGGAAATGGATTCAAAGGGATCCCGAGGTGGATGGCGGTGGCTTGACGGGACAAGTCCCTATATTTTAGGGTTTGTCCAAAAAGACTAGGAGTGGAGTATATATACATCACATGTTAGGTTAGGGGCTACCTCGTTCCTCCGATCGCAATCGGACATTCGCGAATAAATAGCTAGGGAGTCCAATTAACAAAACAGAGACGTTTTGTAGACGTTTGGGGATGATCCAGATCCAACGGTGGCGACTGTCCGGGTCGCGTCCGGGGAAGTTTTGGACATGCACGCGAGGGGTCGGTTGGAACTTGTGGGCTGTGCAGAAGGGCTCGTGCTGAGAGAAGAGAAGAGAGAGAGAGACCCGGCGACTGTTTTCGAAGACCGAAAACGTCCGACGTTAGACCGACTATAATGTCGCTATAGTTATCCGTTGGGGCATCAAACGAACTTTGAATGCGATGAAACTTGGCAGGCGGTCTACCTACACTATAACAAGACCGCACGCCAACTCTCATCCCATTCTGAGAACATTTTCCGACCACTTATAAAATACTATTTCGGACATGCCGTGGGCGCGTGCGAGTGTGTCTGGACTCAGAACGGACAACGGAAGGAACGGGGAGAACCCGGACGGATGCAAGTTCTGAAAACATGATGATGCAATACACATGATGACATGATGAAATGCAACACGCAAGAAAATGACATGGCAACGACAGCGAATAACTGGAAGACACCTGGCGCATCGGTCTCGGGGCGTTACAACACTCCACCACTACGAGAGGATCTCGTCCCGAGATCTAGAATGGCACTGGAGGGACAACGGAAAAGGAAGATAAGCGGTAAAAACTAAGTTGCTTCTTTGACAAACGAGTGAAACCAAAGAACCTTGAAAAGGTTAAGCCATCTCGAGAAAAGAAAACAACGGAGATGAACATAGTTGAAGACACTCCGTTAAGAAAAGAGAAACAAGGAAGAAAAACTTTGGGCAGCACTCCGGTTGAGAAGGGATGCAAGACTTGATAAGGAGAAAAGAAATTGAGCAAAAAGGTCACAACACTCCGGTTAAAATGGATAAGCATGAAAAGAATAAGGTCCTGACAAAAATAAGAAGAAGGGTTGAAGAAAGCAACCTCACAATGCCTCCGGAAGAAAAAGAGAGAATGGAATGGATTGAACGGAGGAGAGAACAATATCTTCTATCTCGAATGAGCCTGAAAAAGGCATCCTTAGGAGAATGGTCGAACGGAGTTGTTGGAAAAAACAACAACGAAAAGGATTAGTTTGATATGGACTTATGGAAAACCTCTCAAAACTGAGTTGAAATTCTGCAACCAACGGAAACGATAGATTGGATTGATATCCACAAGGAGACGAGAAACTATTTTACCGGGAGGATAAATGAAGAACTTGGATCATTTATAAGCACCAGAATTAGCAACAATCCTTAGGGAAGGTTTTGGGTGAAATATAACCCAAGATAATTCCAACGAAGAGGTTGATGGATTTGAAATACCTCATTCTTAACAACATGTGGCTCATGAAACATGAACTCAAATTATCAAGAATGACATAGCACCACCTTAAATGATACGGTAGAAAGAATTGCACTCCGGATTGCAAGATGAAGAATGCTTGAGCTCCTTAGAAAAGAATCTCAATGAACACTTCGAGAATGAATTAAATCATAGATGAACCATCGTGTAGAACATCCATGAAGAACTCCGGTAACAAAAGGATGATGAAGATGAAAGGAAAAAGAAGTTGAAAACACAAGGTGAAACCTTGCGATGATTTAAATGGAGCTTCGCGACAAGATAAAGTGGAAACTTGGAACTCCGGAAAAGAAAAAAATGAGCAAAAGAAACCAAGAATTTTTCAATGAACCTCCGGATTAAGGAATTAATCACTTGGATGAACAAGAATAAGAATTATGTTACGCTTGTCCTTCATCAATTAAATTGATGACCATCAATGGAATTGGCATACTATTTATTCTTGTTGAAAAGGATTAAGATAGATATCGATAACTTGATAAGGTCTTCGATGAAACACTGGTAGGATTGAAACAACGAATGACTTGATATGATAAACAAGGAAGAGAAAGTCTTGAACGAACCACCGTAAGAATTGAGAAATGAACAAAGAAAAGATAAAGAGGCACCGGGAAGAATTATAAAAAGAACGAAGATACTTGAGAGAATTAGATACATGAGAACGAAGGGATCACGAACTGATTAGAGATCACTTGAACGATGCACCGGTAAGATTGGAGGATGATGACTGAAAGCTGAGAATGAACAAACCTGAAATGATGGACTCCGCATAATCAAACTGAGAAGACTCTTGAATTGCTCTGGATAGGTGAAAAGAATTTTGACAATCAAAACAATTATGAGAGGATGGGCTCGAACTAGAATCACGAATCTCTGAGAGAACGAATAAGATATGGAGGTAAAACTCTTCTTCGGTCTTCAAAATCTGAGAATGACGACGAGAAACACCATCAATAATTGTAGAGGTACTCCATGATGACGAATAGAAAGGTTGAACCAACGGTTAAAAGAATTTGACAGATCTTGGAGAAATACATATGACTCATGATAATTTATTCTTACGGCAAACTTTGAGATGAATTTGAAAAGCTCCGGGAGAATAAGAAGAGTCAGGTAAAATCCTGGGAAAAGACCTGTGGGTTAGGGCCCACTCAAAAGATACACCATTGAACGATTGCTTGAAAAGAGAGATAGCGCCGGTTGAATTAAATGGCTTGAATGAGATAACAACCCCGAAATAGGTTGAACAGATCTTGAATGACAAGACGAGCCTTTTGAGATATCTTGAGCACTCCGGAACAATAGAATAGCAAGCGGGGAAGATTAAGAGGTGCACCGGCATAAGAACACATTTGAAACAAGGAAAAGGATGTGATCAACAAAGCTTGACTTGAATCCACCGGAGAAGAAAGGGAACGAACAATGATGAACTTGAGGCTCCATTAGGATCTTCATGAGAATCACCGGATAAGAAAATTGACGGAAAAGGATGGAGAGGCTTCCTGTAACGACCAAACCTTGAAGGATTTGAGTCTCTGTGCTTACTGTGCTAGTCCCTGGATCGAACTCGCTAGCACACACAGTATAGATGAATACCAAAATAACAAGTGCATCATTTATTACAACGTATTATCCAGAGTATATAAAATAAACAATCTGCATATCACTTGGCTAGCTTTATTCAATCAAACAATGGTAAGTAGCAGAAAATAACGATGAGTCCCATCATAGCCCACTGGCAATGCTGAGTGCAGACTCGCGACCCTAACGACACCTTACTCTTCGTCTGAATATCCTGCAACATGAGACGTTGCAGCCATATAGGTCAATACTTTGAATGTATTGGCAAGTTACACAAGAGTAATAATATAGCAGACCTACATGTATATGCATAGTACAACAAAGGAAGGCTTGAGGGTTTATTTTTGCAGAAAGCTGATTTTATCCTCATAACTACCTAATAGTCAAATTTTTATTTAGTTCTTTTATTACTACAATTAAATGCACAAGGTTGAGTTGGCAAAATCAACTCCAACCTAACCTTTTATTAGGTTGCCCACAAATATTATTAAGTGTCACATCTGTCAAGATCATCCAACAACTGTAATGGCATAGTGGCTCAAAGTTGCCCATAACAGGGGGCACGGCTAATCATGATTAGTTTTAATACTCTGTAGAGTTTAGTACGCTTTACCCACTGGACCCAACCCGAAGATTGAGACGAAGTCTTTCAGAAGCAGTCCCCTAGTCCCAACAGGAGGCCCATCCCAACTATTATATCTACATCTGCTGTCACATCCAGGTAAGGGTCCCACAACTGATCAACTAAGCCAGAGCCCATTTAGCCAGTGGTCGCACATGGAAGCTACTAGTCACTAAGTCTGTCTGATCTTTTTGAGCCTGGGCGGCCGTCCACTTACATTCAGAGGGTATAAACCATGATGTTCTTGAAACCACCCTAGCAATACCACTTCCGCCCAGAGGTGAATTAAATCCTGAGTTACTACTCAAATTATTATATATATATATATATATATATATATATATATATATATATATATAATCCTCACATAAGATCAAGTAATACACGAACCACCCCCGTCTACAGAGCATAGCAACCTACAACTATCACGATTTGCAAAAAACGGGAAGATAGCTCAACAGCATAGCAAAATAATATAGTAATCCTATACATGCATATATTCATAGTGTGATATAACTACATGCATGGAAAACAATAGGTAAAGGATGATCAACATGTAACTTGCCTTGGTTCTGGTTCAGAAAGTCACACTCCTGACAATAGCTCGCGTCGCACTCCGGACAATCTACACGTTTCACACAATTCAACAAATCAATCACTAGAACATGAATAGAACCAAAACAAAACCAACAGCAACAAAACCATTTTTAAAAATCAACAACAGCAGCTTAATAGCACCTAAATTGCACTACGGTCACAACGCAAAAAGAAACACTCGATTCCGATAAACGGTTTGAAAGTTACGACCTCCGGAAGATTCAATTCAAATTCAAACGAATTCAAACTTGAACAGTGCAAGCATGTGAGATTTTGGTACTGTGATAAACTACTGGTATTTGTGAGTGCATAGGAAAAAGAATTACCTAAATTGGAGCTATAGACTAAAAGATATAGCTAGTTGAAAATATGAAAATAAACAAAAAGAAAAGCAACAGAAAACATCTGGACTGTATCGACTTCTGTAGCAACTCCTGTAGAAACGGCCACGTGGCAGCGGCCTATTGGCTGGAAAACCTCCTGTGCGCGCGTGCTCACCGTGTACAAAGGAAAATGGCGGCGGCGGGCGGCGGCGGCGGTGGCGCTCCTCCGATGACTCTCCGGCGAGGGGGAAGTGACAGGAGGATGCGGCGGTGAGTGTCGGAGGTGGTGGTGGTGAGTACGGCGACGGGGGCTCCCTCTGTAGGCGACGACAGGATCGCGAGCGGCGGCGGTGCTCCGGCGAAGTCAGGTGTCGGCGGCGGCGTCCTTCTGGTGATCTGCAGGTCACCCCGATTGGTCAAACGAGTGCGACATTGATAGGGGTTCTTGGGAGGCAAGTGGTGCGGCTGCCAGTGCTCTTACGGCGGTGCAATCTTCTGGCGACGACGGCGGTCTGCGGGGCTTCTCGGCGAGATCCAATCGCCCCAACCAGGGCGTGCTGCAATGGTGAAGATCAAGACAGGGGTGCGAGATTTCCCTAGGGTCCTTTGCTCGCGTTTGGTGTCCCTGAAGCGCACGGGATCAACAGGGCACTCGAGCACGATCCGGTTCGGCGTCGGGTGCGCGTGCGGCTGTGCGCATGTTCGTCCGACTCGGGGAAGAAGAGTGGGGCGCGGGGCCCACGGTCAGTGGCTGGAGGCGAGGTGGATCGGGCGCGGGTCAGGCGCGGTTCGGGCGCGGCTGGCTGCTGCGCTTACCGCTTCGCGGTTAGGTGGGCTGCGGGCGACGGGAGCTGGGCCGTGGCTGGCTTGCTGGGCCGCGGTGCGGAGCTGCGCTTCCTTTTTTTGTTTTAAAACAAAAACTACAGCAGCAAAAAAAACGAAAAATAAAACAACAGTATAAAAACTAAATAAAAATACGTAGACACACGGTAAAAAATATCCCTATAGCTATAAACTACATGAACACTAGTTCCAATACTAATGCAGTTTTTGTAAAATAATTTTGACGCAATAGGCCACACAAACAGTAAAATAACACACAAATAAAATATTTTGAAGATCACGAAAATTACCAGAACATATCAAACAAACTGGAAACAATATTCTGGACATTATGAACATTTTTAATAACAGGGGAGAAGTCATGTTATCTCCACTCCAATAAATTGCCTTTAGTTGCATAATGAAGAGAATATTCTAGAAAAGCAAATAATGCATGGAAAAATATGAGATGCATATGAATGATCTATTAACATCCAAATTGGGAAAATTGGGATGTTACAAACCTACCCCCCTTAAGATGAATCTCGCCCTCGAGATTCGGGCTGGCTAGCAAATAGGTGTGGGTGATCCTGCTTGAGATCTTCCTCTCGTTCCCAGGTAGCTTCCTCCTCTGCATGATGATCCCACTGAACCTTGCATAACTTGATTGTCTTGGTGCGAGTAACTCTCGATGCTGTCTCTAAAATCTTAATAGGCTTCTCCTCATATGTCAAGTCACTCTCCAACTGAATTGCCTCAAGTGGCACTGTGTCCCTCAATGGAACATCCATCATCTCTGCATGGCACTTCTTCAACTGAGTTACATGAAACACATTATGAACTCCTGACAAGGATTCTGGCAACTCCAGCTGATAAGCTACCTCTCCTCTACGCTCCAAGATCTTGTAAGGCCCCACAAAACGTGGTGCTAACTTACCTTGATTCCAAACCTCTTAATTCCACGAAGTGGTGAAACTCTAAGATATGCACGGTCTCGTACCTCATATGTCACCTCCTTACTTTTTGCATCAGCATAACTCTTCTGCCTGGACTGTGCTATCTTCAGCCTATCACGAATCAACTTGACCTTCTCCTCAGCATCTCTGATCAAGTCTGGTCCAAAGAATTGACGCTCTCCAACCTCATCCCACATCAATGGTGTCATGCACTTCCTACCATACAATACCTCAAATGGTGCCATCTTCAGACTAGCCTGGTAACTGTTATTATATGAGAACTCTGCATAAGGTAAATTATCATCCCAACTGGACCCATAGTCCAAAGCACAAGCTCTCAACATATCCTCCAAAATCTGATTTACCCTCTCTGTTTTCCCATCTGTCTGTGGATGGAAAGCTGTACTGAACTCCAGCCTGGTGCCCAAGGATTCATGCAACTGACGCCAAAATTTGGATGTGAACTGAGTACCTCTATCAGACACTACCTTCCTTGGAACTCCATGTAGACAAACAATTTTAGACATATAAATCTTTGCTAGCTGAGCACTGGTATAAGTAGTCTTTACCGGGATGAAGTGAGCAACTTTAGTCAAACGATCAACAACTACCCAAATAGAATCATAACCTGACCGAGTCCTTGGTAGACCTGTAATGAAATCCATACCAATCTCATCCCACTTCCAATCAGGTATAGGCAACGGCTGTAACAAACCTGCTGGTCTTTGATTTTCTTCTTTAACCCTCTAGCACACATCACATGTTGCAATATATCCAGCAATTTCCCTCTTTAGGCTAGGCCACCACAATCTTTCCCTCAAATCCAAATACATCTTAGTATTACCTGGGTGAATAGAATAAGGTGAATCATGCGCCTCCTGAAGAATCAACTTCCTGATATCTGCATCTTGAGGTACACAAAGACGCTTCTCAAATCATATGGCTCCATGTTCATCCTCACGAAAACCTTCTGCCTTACCTTTAACCATATTCTCTTTTATCTCAGAAATGTCCTTATCATTCTTTTGAGCTTCTCTGATCCTGTCAAGCAAAGTAGGCTTTACCTCAAGTGTTGCTAAATATCCCTTAGGAACCATCTCCAACCTGAGATTCCTGAACTGTTCACATAACTCAGGTGGCATATTATCAATATTAATTGCATTAGCATGGCTCCTACGACTCAATGCATCAGCAACAACATTAGCCTTACCAGGATGATACTGCACATTCAAATCATAATCCTTAATAAGCTCCAACCATCTCCTCTGCCTGAGGTTCAAATCTTTCTGAGTAAAAATATACTTCAAGCTCTTATGATCAGTAAATATATCACAATGATTACCAATAAGATATGGCCTCCAAGTTTTCAATGCATGCACAACTGAGGCTAACTCCAAATCATGTGTAGGATAATTATGCTCATGATTCTTAAGCTGACGTGAAGCATATGAAACAACTTTACCTTCCTGCATCAACACACTACCAAGTCCTTGACGAGAAGCATCACAATATACCTGGAAGTCCTTATGTATATCCGGCAGAGTTAAAACTGGTGCTGTAACCAAACGCTGCTTCAATTCCTGAAAGCTGGCTGCACATTCATCAGTCCAAACAATCTTCTTCTCCTTCTTCAACAATTTAGTCATAGGCTTTGCAATTTTGGAGAAGTTCTCAATAAACCTCCTGTAATAACCTACAAGGCCCAAAAAGCTGCGAATCTCTCCAACTGTCATGGGTGTCTCCCACTCTGTAACTGCAGCAACCTTAGATGGATCAACTGCAACTCCATTACCTGACACAACATGTCCAAGGAATGCTACCTCATCCAGCCAAAACTCACATTTGCTAAACTTGGCATACAACTGATGTTCCCTCAATTTCTCCAATACCAAATGCAAATGCACCTCATGCTCTTGCTTATTCTTGGAGAACACCAATATATCATCAATGAAAACAACCACAAACTTATCCAAGAACTCCATAAACACCTTGTTCATCATATTCATGAAGTATGCAGGGGCGTTAGTCAATCCGAATGACATAACAGTATATTCATACAACCCATACCTCGTGGTAAAAGCAGTTTTGGGAATATCTTGCTCACGAATCTTCAATTGATGATAACCAGAACGAAGGTCAATCTTAGAAAACACAGTAGCTCCTTCCAACTGGTCAAACAGATCATTTATCATAGGCAAAGGATACTTATTCTTAATGCTTACCTCACTCAGAGAACGATAATCAACACACATCCTCAAGGTCCCATCCTTCTTCTCCACAAACAAAACTGGAGCTCCCCAAGGTGATGAACTAGGGCGAATAAATCCTTGTGCCTGCAATTCTCTTATCTGCTTTTCAATTCCTCCAACTCTTGAGGAGGCATTCTATACGGTCTCTTTGCAATAGGTCCAGTGCCCGGTATTAAATCAATAAGAAACTCAATATCTCTATCTGGTGGCATACCTGGCAACTCCTCTGGAAACACATTCGGATAATCTCTCACAACTGGCACCTCTTCCAGGCTACCCCCCTTAAGAGAGTTCACCTGCACCTGATTACGCTTATACTTACACACATATTTGATCCTCTTCCCTACTGGTGCACTGAGAGTGATAGATCGACTGGCACAATCAATATGACCTTTATATAACTACAACCAATCCATACCCAAAATAATATCCAGACCTTGTGACTTCAATAATCAAATCCGTAGGAAACTCATGCTTCCCAATAGACAAAGTCAACTGATGACAACCAACACCTGCTATCATCTCAGCTCCTGGGGAACTCACTCTAATAGGCATACTAAGGGTTTTGGTTGGCAAGAATAGATGAGTTATAGATATAATAGGGCCAAAGACTATGTATATATAAATATATTATACCCCTATGCATAATATGATCAAGCCAACAAAACACAACAATGAGTAACACCAACAAACAAACAACAAACAACAAACAATATAATAATATTATATAATATATATAGTCGAATAATTTCGACACTAAGCAATTTAACAAACAACTATCAATCAAGCAAACAATCTAGTATCTTCATACCACGAAAGTGGGCATAATCAGATACGCTAACACGATAATGTTGCAATATAAAACAAACATGAATGGTGGTCTTAGCACTAGTTCCTACTTAACTGTTCAAGATACTTGAGGGGGTTAACTAATAAACAGTAAGAAGTATACCTAGTTTATAAAATAATTTTCACTCCTATGGCTTTTCTAATCCATTTTCTAGGGTCACGTCCTACAGTCAACACACTGCTCTGATACCATCTGTAACGACCAAACCTCAAAGAATTTGAGTCTCTGTGCTTACCGTGCTAGTCCCTGGATCGAACTCGCTAGCACACACAGTATAGATGAATACCAGAATAGAAAGTGCATCATTTATTACAACGTATGATCCAGAGTATATAAAATAAACAATCTGCATAGCACTTGGCTAGCTTTATTCAATCAAACAACGGAAAGTAGCAGAAATAATGATGAGTCCCATCATAGCCCACTGGCGATGCTGAGTGCAGACTCGCGACCCTAACGGCACCTCACTCTTCATCTGAATATCCTGCAACATGAGACATTGCAGCCATATAGGTCAATACTTTGAATGTATTGGTAAGTTACACAAGAGTAATAATATAACAGACCTACATGTATATGCATAGTACAACAAAGGAAGGCTTGAGGGTTTATTTTTGCAGAAAGCTGATTTTATCCTCATAACTACCTAATAGTCAAATTTTTATTTAGTTCTTTTATTACTACAATTAAATGCACAAGGTTGAGTTGGAAAAATCAACTCCAACCTACCCTTTTATTAGGTTGCCCACAGATATTATTAAGTGTCACATCTATCAAGATCAGCCAACAACTGTAATGGCATAGTGGCTCAAAGTTGCCCATAATAGGGGGCACGGCTAATCATGATTAGTTTTAATACTCTGCAGAGTTTAGTATGCTTTACCCACTGGACCCAACCCGAAGATTGAGACGAAGTCTTTCAGAAGCAGTCCCCTAGTCCCAACAGGAGGCCCATCCCAACTATTATATCTACATCTGCTGGCACATCCGGGTAAGGGTCCCACAACTGATCAACTAAGCCAGAGCCCATTTAGCCAGTGGTCGCACATGGAAGCTACTAGTCACTAAGTCTGTCTGATCTTTTTGAGCCTGTGCGGCCGTCCACTTACATTCAGAAGGTATAAACCATGATGTTCTTGAAACCACCCTAGCAATACCACTTCCGCCCAGAGGTGAATTAAATCCTGAGTTACTACTCAAATTATTATATATATATATAATCCTCACATAAGATCAATTAATACACGAACCACCCCTGTCTACAAAGCATAGCAACCTACAACTACCATGATTTGCCAAAACGGGAAGATAGCTCAACAGCATAGAAAAATAATATAGTAATCCTATACATGCATATATTCATAGTGTGATATAACTACATGCATAGAAAACAATAGGTAAAGGATGACCAACATGTAACTTGCCTTGGTTCTGGTTCAGAAAGTCACACTCCTGACAATAGCTCGCGTCGCACTCCGGACAATCTACACGTTTCACACAATTCAACAAATCAATCACTAGAACACGAATAGAACCAAAACAAAACCAACAGCAACAAAACCATTTTTAAAAATCAACAACAGCAGCTTAACAGCACCTAAATTGCACTACGGTCACAACGCAAAAAGAAACACTCGATTCCGATAAACGGTTTGAAAGTTACGACCTCCGAAAGATTCAATTCAAATTCAAACGAATTCAAATTTGAACAGTGCAAGCATGTGAGATTTTGGTACTGTGATAAACTACTGGTATTTGTGAGTGCATAGGAAAAAGAATTACCTAAATTGGAGCTATAGACTAAAAGATATAACTAGTTGAAAATCTGAAAATAAACAAAAAGAAAAGCAACAGAAAACATTTGGACTGTAGCGACTTCTGTAGCAACTCCTGTAGAAACGGCCACGTGGCAGCGGCCTATTGGCTAGAAAACCTCCTGTGCGCGCGTGCTCACCGTGTACAAAGGAAAACGGCGGCGGCGGTCGGCGTTGGCGGTGGCGCTCCTCGGGCGAGGGGGAAGTGACAGGAGGATGCGGCGGTGAGTGTCGGAGGTGGTGGTGGTGAGTACGGCAACGGGAGCTCCCTTTGTAGGTGACGGCAGGATCGCGAACGGCGGCGGTGCTCCGGCGAAGTCGGTTGTCGGCGGCGGCGTCGTTCTGGTGATCTACAGGTCACCCCGATTGGTCAAACGAGTGCAGGATCGATAGGGGTTCTTGGGAGGCAAGTGGCGCAGCTGCCAGTGCTCTTACGGCGGTGCAATCTTCCGGCGATGGCGGCGGCCTGCGGGGTTTCTCGGCGAGATCCAATCGCCCCAACCAGGGCGTGCTGCAATGGTGAAGATCAAGACAGGGGTGCGAGATTTCCCTAGGGTCCTTTGCTCGCGTTTGGTGTCCCTGAAGCGCACGGGATCAACAGGGCGCTCGAGCACGATCCGGTTCGGCGTCGGGTGCGCGTGCGGCTGTGCGCATGTTCGTCCGACTCGGGGAAGAAGAGTGGGGCGCGGGGCCCACGGTCAGTGGCTGGAGGCGACGTGGATCGGGCGCGGGTCAGGCGCGGTTCGGGCGCGGCTGGCTGCTGCGCTTACCGCTTCGCGGTTAGGTGGGCTGTGGGCGACGGGAGCTGGGCCGTGGCTGGCTTGCTGGGCCGCGGTGCGGAGCTGCGCTGTGCTGCGCTTCCTTTTTTGTTTTAAAACAAAAACTACAGCAGCAAAAAAACAAAAAATAAAACAACAGTATAAAAACTAAATAAAAATACGTAGACACACGGTAAAAAATATCCCTATAGCTATAAACTACAGGAACACTAGTTCCAATACTAATGCAGCTTTTGTAAAATAATTTTGACGGAATAGGCCACACAAACAGTAAAATAACACACAAAAAAAATATTTTGAAGATCACGAAAATTACCAGAACATATCAAACAAACTGGAAACAATATTCTGGACATTATGAACATTTTTAATAACAGGGGAGAAGTCATGTTATCTCCACTCCAATAAATTGCCTTTAGTTGCATAATGAAGAGAATATTCTAGAAAAGCAAATAATGCATGGAAAAATATGAGATGCATATGAATGATCTATTAACATCCAAATTGGGAAAATTGGGATGTTACACTTCCCATCAATAAAGGATACTTGAATAAGAAATGTGAGTCCTTGAAGAAAACAAGGGAGGGAGGGCGGGAAAAACAAAGGCAACTTGGGATGGATGAAACGAACACCGTTGAGAAAGCTGAGATTGAATCTTGCGGATATTGAAAATGAACGGATCCGCTTGAAGAGAAACACACCGGTTGAAAAGGATTGACATGACAATGTCGATTATGAAGAAGGATTAGTACTCCCGTAGGATTACGAGAACACCACTTATAAAAGGTATGGAATCAACATTTGACATTGAAGCAACTCGAATACCACAACTCAAAACAAAACAAAGGATTGGCTTGCAGAATAAGCCGGAACAAACATATGATAGAGATTTCGTCCGAAGTTTTCGTGGTGGGGCCTACACGGGCTCGATCGTACAACACCATCATGTACAAGGCAGTGCACATGACATACGAAGCGTCCCCGAGTCGGCATAGCCAAGGACTCTTTAAGACACAACAAGACCACTGTAAAACCAACCGTGGATAGGCAGACCACTAGACGTCGAACCCCAATTTAATATCATGCGTCTGTAGGAAAGATATCCTAAGAGCTACTTGAATTCCCACTTATAAACTCCCGAAATTCTCCCGGTTATGCAATCAGGTGTTGGGGATACATGGGAAGCATAATATATCACCCAAAACTAGCAAATCCTACATCCAACTGTATCCATCCTTCAACACATAACCAAGAAACCTTCAAAAATCATTTACCTCAACCTTCGAAAAGCATCCGTTATACGAGTTATGGCAATACTCCCGAACTCCCGCCCCAGTACTGGGTGGCGTCGAGGTTATCTCACCAACAACTGCATAAAAGAGATTTTCGATGTCGGTGAAACTAAACTCAGGTATTCCAGAACTGCAACGATAAAATTGTGACGACAACACCTCGGAGCTCAACTCCCCGGGACACTGCCACAACCCCTAAATGTCAGGAGGCACCAAGAACAATGTTCTCATCACAAAACCATCGGAACGATTCCAAGATACCCGCGTGATCCTAAATTTTTTAATGAAATTTGAGAAGAGAAGAGTCAAAACTCTATGTCAGGATGCCTCACTAGAGCGACGAAGGGACTGAGGAGTAAAAAGAATACTACTCTCCGATATATATATAATTCCTAAATGACTCAAAACATTTTTCTAGACTCAACAACGCCAGCGATTCGATCAAGCAGGGGGCTCCTAAGGTCGGGGAAGGCTCTGATTACCAACTTGTAACGCCCTCGATGCGGCTATATCTCCCACGTGTCGAAGCACGACTTAGAGGCATAACCGCATTGAAAGCAATGTCGCAAGTGAGGTAATCTTCACACAACCCATGTAATACATAAGGGAAAGAGATACATAGTTGACTTACAATCGCCACTTCACCCAATTACATGAATAAAGCATCACATTAACCAGATACAATCAAGGTCCGACTACGGAACCAAAATAAAAGAAGACCACTCCAAATGCTACATAGATCCTCGATCGACCCCAACTGGGCTCCACTACTGATCAACTAGTACGAAACAACACAAAGGACAATATCTTCATCGAGCTCCTCCTTGAGCTTGGTTGCATCACCTGCTCGGTAACATCGGCACCCGCAAACTGGTTTTGGAAGTATCTGTGAGTCACGGGGGCTCAGCAATCTCACACCCTCGCGATCAAGACTATTTAAGCTTATAGGTAGGGAAAAGGTATGAGGTGGAACTGCAGCAAGCGACTAGCATATATGGTGGCTAAACATACGCAAATGAGAGCGAGAAGAGAAGGCAAAAGCACAGTCGAGAATCTATGATCAAGAAGTGATCCTAGAACAACCTACGTCAAACATAACTCCAACACCGTGTTCACTTCCCGGACTCCGCCGAGAAGAGACCATCACGGTTACACACACGGTAGATGTATTTTAATTAAGTTCAACTTCAGGTTTTCTACAACCGGACATTAACAAATTCCCATCTGCCCATAACCACGGGCACAGCTTTCGAAAGTTCAAATCCCTGCAGGGGTGTCCCAACTTAGCCCATCACAAGCTCTCACGGTCAACGAAGGATATTCCTTCTAGCGGGAAGACCCGATCAGGCTCGGAATCTCGGTTACAAGACATCCTCGACAATGGTAAAATAAGTCCAGCAACACCGCCCGAATGTGCCGACAAATCCCGATAGGAGCTGCACATATCTCGTTCTCAGGGCACACTCAGATAGGTCAAGCTATGAGTAAAACCAACCCTCGAGTTGCCCGAGGTGGCCCCGCAGGCTGCCCATTTCGGACCAACACTCAGAGGAGCACTGGCCCCGAGGGGGGGGGGTTAAATAAAGATGACCCTTGAGTCTGCAGAACCCAAGGGAAAGAAAAGGCTAGGTGGCGAATGGTAAAACCAATGTTGGGCATTGCTGGAGGAGTTTTATTCAAGGCGAACTGTCAAGGGGTTCCCATTATAACACAACCGCGTAAGGAACGCAAAATCCGGGAACATAACACCGATATGACGGAAACTAGGGCGGCAAGAGTGGAACAAAACACCGGGCATAAGGCCGAGCCTTCCACCCTTTACCAAGTATATAGATGCATTAATTAAATAAGAGATATTGTGATATCCCAACAAAATATCCATGTTCCAAACATGGAACAAGCTCCAATCTTCACCTGCAACTAACAACGCTATAAGAGGGGCTGAGCAAAGCGGTAACATAGCCAAACAACGGTTTGCTAGGACAAGGTGGGTTAGAGGCTTGGTTCAACAATATAGGAGGCATGATAAGCAAGTGGTAGGTATCGCAGCATAGGCATAGCAAAAGAGCAAGCATCTAGAAAGCAAAGATAGAAGTGATTTCGTGGGTATGGTCATCTTGCCTGAAATCCCGCAAGGAAGAAGAACGAGTCCATGAAGAAGACAAACGGACGTAGTCGAACGGGTCCTCACAAACGCGATGTTATCGGAACCAACCCGAAGAAGCAACACGGGAAAGAAGCAAACAACATAGTAAACAACCACCACATAAGCATGGCACGATGTGCAAACAAGTATGATGCATGTCCAGTTTAATGAGGCATGGCATGGCAAAGTGCACAAACAATCCTACAAATTTAAGTGAAGCTCATTATGCAACAGAGTTGCATATTGAAGAAAACACCACATGACTTATTTAGTTATCTCTCGTTTATGTACCCAACAAGATTAAATGTTGTTAGCATGGCAAGAGGTGAAGCATGATGAAACTATCTAATCTAGGCAAGTTTAAATGAGGTCGGAACAACAAAACAACAAGTCCGGAAACTCCTCATGTGCGTATATTAGGTTTGGTATTGTTCTGCCCTAAACATAATTTTAGAGTTGTTAACCATGCTAGATGAGAGCACCATGTTAAACTAGGCATTTTCCACCCCATTTACATATAAAGATTATTAAATTCCGAGTTACGGTTATTTAGTTATGAAATAAAGCATTTTAGCATGGCATAGGAGCAAAATTACACAACCAGCAGTTTAAACATTTTTAACATGGATGAAAATTGCATATTATTAAACTAGATGAAATTGTAAGCAAGTTTCATATATAATTTATTTTAATCTGATGCATGGTTTGTGAGATATTAAATGCATGATCAACAAGGGTTTTTCTGTAAAACTGCAATCTCTGGGATAAAAGGAAAAAACACAACAGGAAAAAAACACGCATGGGCCGAAACTGGGCAGCCTAATAGTGCAGGGGGACTCGGGTGCTGCTCACCACGGGCCTCGGCCCAGAACTGTGGAGAGGAGGAGGCCAGCAGGGGTGCGCTGGGTCGGCCTGTTTGGCTCGATCGAAAGGTCAACGCAGCCTGGCGTCGCTCGTCCTCTTCCTTGGTTCAAAAGAAGCAGAGGCAGGGGCGATGCTGCGGCTCCAGCGGGGAAGGACACCGGCGGACGGCGGAGCGGCATGAATCCGGGCGGGGGTTCGAGGACGGCAGGGAGCAGCAGACGGGGAGGACCTGGAGGAGCTCGGGACCTCAAGTGCAGGCGCAGAGGAGACCGAGGCACCATCGCAGTGGAACGGCAACATCGGCGGGGAACTTGGCGGATCCGGCAGGTGGGACAGTGGGGAAACCAGATCCGGGGAAGGCCGACCCGTTTCCAGCGACGACGAGGCCGACCAGTGATGGGGCGGCAAGGTGCGGCACTCCGGCGATGGTGCCTGTCCACGGGCAGCGAGAGGTGAGAGGCTCGGGCGAGTGAGAGGGAGATCAAACCAGAGGAGCGAGGAGGCAACGAGCGCGGCGACCTGGGTCAGTGCTCGCCGGCGACGAAATGGCGAGAGGCAAACGCGGTGACCAGCGGTGGGGATCGGGGACTCCAGCGGGAGGTTGCAGGGAGCGGCGGAATCGAGGCTCCCCTGCTCGAGCTCCTGAGCGCGTGCACGTTCACGAGAGCGAGAGGAGGCTGGGCCTCGGGTGGCTGGATCGGGGTCAGGGGCGCTGCTACGCAGGGAGGCCACCGGTTGGCTTGACGGGGAAAACAAGGAAGGAGGAGGAGGGTTCGGTTGGTGGAAATCGATTCGAAGGGATCTCGAGGTGGATGGCGGCGGCTTGACGGGACAAGTCCCTATATTTTAGGGTTTGTCCAAAAAGACTAGGAGTGGAGTATATATACATCACAGGTTAGGTTAGGGGCTACCTCGTTCCTCCGATCGCAATCGGACATTCGCGAATAAATAGCTAGGGAGTCCAATTAACAAAACGGAGACGTTTTGTAGACGTTTGGGGATGATCCGGATCCAACGGTGGCGACTGTCCGGGTCACGTCTGGGAAAGTTTCGGACATGCACACGAGGGGTCGGTTGGAACTTGTGGGCTGTGCAGAAGGGCTCGCGCTGAGAGAAGAGAAGAGAGAGAGACCCGACGACTATTTTTGGAGACCGAAAACGTCTGACGTTAGACCGACTATAATGTCGCTATAGTTATCTGTTGGGGCATCAAACGAACTCCGAATGTGATGAAACTTGGCAGGTGGTCTACCTACACTATAACAAGACCGCACGCCAACTCTCATCCCATTCCGAGAACATTTTCCGACCACTTATAAAATACTATTTCGGACATGCCGCGGGCGCGTGCGAGTGTGTCTGGACTCAGAACAGACAACGGAAGGAACGGGGAGAACCCGGACAGATGCAAGTTTTGAAAACATGATGATGCAATACACATGATGGCATGATGAAATGCAACACGCAAGCAAATGACATGGCAACGACAGCAAATAATTGGAAGACACCTGGCGCATCGGTCTCGGGGCGTTACACATGGACTTCATGATGAATTCTAAACAAACACAGAATTGAAAGCGTAAGCATAGGATAAAAGAGAATGAAGACAAACAGACTGAAGAAATTGAACTGAGGAAGTTAAGAATGTCTTTAGTCAAAGTCTTCAAACAGATATGAACAGGTACACAACACAGTAATGAAGAAATGAAAGGTTTGAGGAAATAGAACCAGTTAGCTCGGTGAAGAGATTTCGTAGACCAGTTCCAACTGCTGTGACAGTTGTACGTCTGGTTAGAGCGGCTAGGTATTTAAACCTAAGGACACACAGTAACGGACACACAGTCCTCACCGTATTCACCTTGAACTAAGGTCACATAGACCTCGTCCAATCACTCGTGGTAAGTCTTCAGGTGACTTCCAGACCTTCACAAACTCGGTCACCTGGCGATCCACAATTTCCTCTTGGATGCTCTAGACCATGACGCCTAACTGTCTGGAGGATGCACAGTCCTCAAAGGTAACAAGCGTCGGTTTCACACATGAACAATCTCTTTAGTGATGCTCAATCACTTGGGTTCTTAGGTGTTTGGTTTGGGGTTTTGGGTTTTTCCTCACTTGATGATTTTCGCTCAGAGTCCTCGGAGGATGGGATGCTCTCAATGACAAGTGTCAGTTTCTCGCGGAGCATCCAACCAACTAGTGGTTGTAGGGGGCGGCTATTTATAGCCTAGGGAGCAGCCCGACATGATAAGACATAAATGCCCTTCAATGATATGACCGTTAGGTGGATAAAATATTTTGGGACAGCTGGCGCATAGCACAGCAACGGTCGGAAATTTGAGGTTCAAATTCCTCAGGGCTATCACGTTCCTCACTTGCAGGGAATCCGCACTGGCAAATTCCTAACTCCTCAGTCAGAACAAATTCCTCAGAGAGCAGAAGAACTTCGTCTCTGTCACTGAAGAAATTGACTGAACTGTATGAGATTTCCAATGGCTTCACTCGAAGGGATTGGCAGGTGTAGGATTTTGAGTTGAGCATCACCTGGAAACTTTTCCTTAGTTTTACCTCGACCCCCTTTAACAGTATGGTGTTTCCTATGACTCAAGAAATAGAAAATGAAACTACGAAAACAAAAGTCTTCACGCTTCATGTTCCTCGCATGAATATCAAGTCCCCATGGTCACACCGATTTCTTCACTTTCAAAGTCTTGAGAAATCCAAAGTCTTCAAATGAAGACATTCATTTTTAGGGGTTGACTTTCTCTGTAAATGAAAGTGCGTTATATCGACTAGAGGGGGGGTGAATAGGCGATTTTTATGAAAGTCCTCAAAACGTGGAAGTTATGAAGACAAACGATAGAAATAAACCTATTACCCTGCAGCGGAAGGTAGACTACACTAGGCAAGCCATAGTCAAGTATTCAATAGAGTGAAAGCACAATGACTAATAGCAGCAATGTAGTAAGGATCGGGTAGGAAGATATTGTGAAGCCACACAGAACACGCAGTCACTCGGTGAAGACAAAAGATAGTGCGAACATATAATGACTTCACAAGGAGTAACAGTAAGTAAAGGGAAGGGAAGATGAAACCAGTGACTCGCTGAAGACAATGATTTGTTGGACCAGTTCCAGTTGCTATGACAACTGTACGTTTGGTTAGGGCGGCTAGGTATTTAAACCTTAGGACACACAGTCCCGGACACCCAGTCCTGAACACGCAGCTCAGGACACCCAGTCCTCACCGTATTCCCCTTGAGCTAAGGTCACAAGACCTCGCCCAATCACTCTGGTAGGTCTTCAAGGTAGACTCCCAAACCTTCACAGACTTCGTTCACCGGCAATCCACAATGTCTCTTGGATGCTCAGAACGCGACGCCTAACCGGCTGGAGGATGCACAGTCCTCAAGTGTAATAAGTCTTCAGATCACACAGACAAGAAGACTTAAGTGATGCCTAATTCTCTTTGGCTCTGGGTGGTTAGGGCTTTATCCTTGCAAGGAATTCTCTCTCAAAGGCTTCGAGGTGGGTTGCTCTCAAACGACAAAAGCCGTACTCTAAATCTGAGCAGCCAACCGTTTATGGTTGTAGGGGGTGGGCTATTTATAGCCACTTGGCAACCCGACCTAATTTGTCTGAAATGACCCTGGGTCACTAAGGAACTAACATGTGTTCCAATTTCAAACTCGCACGGCAACTTTACTTGGGCTTCAAGCAAAGCTGACTTGCCCGACTCTGGACAAGATTCACTCTCAAAGTCTTCACTCGAAGACATAGGTTTTGTTTAAGCATCACTTCAGTCATTCTGACTGGTTCTCTTGGACCCCACTTAACAGTACGATGGTTCCTATGACTCAACACAGAAGAAAGAGAACTACAAAAGATCTAAGTCTTCGAGCTCCATAGGCTTCATGTGGTGTCTTCTCTTGTCATAGTCTTCAATGTGAATATCTTCATATACCACCTTTGACTTCAATGTCTTCATACATTTTTAGGGGTCATCTCTGGTAGGAAAACCGAATCAATGAGGGACTTCTACCTGTGTTATCCTGCAATTCTCACAAACACATTAGTCCCTCAACTAGGTTTGTCGTCAATACTCCAAAACCAACTAGGGGTGGCACTAGATGCACTTACAATCTCCCCCTTTTTGGTGATTGATGACAAACTAGTTGAAGTTTTCAACGGGGAATATAATCTGTGAAATTGTAAAGGATAAGGAATTGTCTTCATAAGTTGCAAGGTCTCCCCCTGAAGATGTGCATATAAGTAATTTGCTTTTGGAATGCAAATGCACATGGCAGGTTGTACTTTTGGAGATCCACTTCAACTTATGATGACAATCCACTATGCATGTGAAAGTATATGAAGATAATGACATGCATAATGGAAAATGGACGTCTACAGAATGATCTAAGTGCGGAATTTATCATCGCAACACAAGGTGGCAGATAAGTAGCAGACGACCATCGAGTTTAAGTGTTACAACTCAAAGAACCAAATGTAGCAAAACGAGACTTGTAAGCATGAAGAAAAATATAAAGCACCCGCCCATATGGACCCGCTTGAAGACTATCAACCTCATATGCTTCTCCCCCTTTTGTCAGTAAGGACCAAAAAGGTTTGAAGACATAGAGCATCTACTCGTTCCCATGAGGAGTAGGTGAAGCAGCAGGGTCGTTGGTGGTGTTTGGCGGTGCTGAAGAGCTTGGAGCAGAGTCGAAGCATGCTGAAGGAGGTGGCGGTGAAGTAGCATCGTCTTCATCCTCGATCACTCTGGCATTCACAGTTGCAGCAGAGGAAGAGAACTCAGAGTCTTCAAGGGATGGAGTTCGTCGCAGCACTGCCCTTTGAGGAGGTGTGGAGTCAAACTTGAATCACTCAGTGAAGCCATCCTCTTGAAGATCATCTTCAGAACACATCAGCGTTAGCCCTTTCCATGTGCGGCGAGAGGTTTCATGGGCAACAAAAGCATTCTTGGTGGCAAGATTGCGAATGCCATTAACATCCACCAAGAGGCTTTGCATCTGACGCTTCAGCCAGTCATGATGCCTATCCTGTTTCTGATGAAGAGCCACAAGAAGCTCTCGGTCGTTGAGAACACGAGTGCGCTTCTTGGGTCGTGGAGCAGTTGTACTGTCAATGGCTTCAGTGAGAGCAGGATGCGGTGCATGTGTAGTGCCAGCCAAAGGATACACACGAGTTACGGCTCCCACGCCTTCAACGTTCTGAGTGAAACTTTGATGCTCTGCATCCTGAAGACTGAGATGTTCCTTGGCAGGCTCAGGATAGATGGCTTCAATAGACATATCCACATCAGGCAAAAAGATTCGATGGTTGCGGGCCGAGGGATGATATGAGATAGCGGAGTGAAGTTTGATCAGCCGCATCACCCAAGGGGCGTAGAACTTCAAACCAAACAGATCAGAGCCAGATGCAGCAAGTTGGCGAATGAAGAAATCCTGTGTATTGAAGCATTTTCCATGAAGAATGTAGAAGACCAAAGTCTTCATTGCACCTTCCAGCTTGGCATGGGGAGAATGTCCTTTGATTGGTCAGAGAGTTCGCCTTATGATGTGATAAATGGTTCTTGGCAGATACTCAAGGTCTTCAACGAAGAACTCCGTGGGATAAGCAGCATCTTGGGGCAATGGCTTCATCATACTGAGCATCTGACTCATATTAGGTTCAGTCTTCTGAAAGATGCTCTCAATAGCTTCACTATGAAGCTGACAGCCATGCTCGTAGAGATCGCCAGGAGTGGGCAAACCAGTGAGCTCAATGATGTCAAAGGCTTTGGCTTCGTGATGAACGTTTCCTGCCATCCACTCCAGGACCCAAGTCTTCGGATCTCTGCTATACCCGCGGATGTGAAGTGTGGCATAGAATTGGAGCAGCAACTCTTCATTCCAATGCTCTTGGTCAGTGACGAACGGCAGCAGTCCAACCTCTTTGAAGCAATCCAGATCTTCTTCCAGACAGGGCAGACCAGCTATTGCTTCAATGTCAAGGCGCTTGTGTGGGAAGATGCAACCTTGGTTGTAAAGAACGCATGAGTAATAGCTTTGCTGCGGATAACTTCAGAACCGATCAGATGATATTCTTTCCCGGGAGTAGGGGTTCCTGGAGCTGTTGAAGAATGTGTTGTCTGCTCTGAAGCCATTGATATTGAAGGAGCCAGGTGCTGATGCAGGACCTGGGAACCTTGGCAATCTTGGGATTGGCTTCTGTACCTGAGGCCTATGCTCAACATGATAGTCGAACTGGGGACCGGCAGCAGACTCAGGAACAGAAGTGGAGGGATCAGTGGCTTCGCTGACTTCTGGTGCTTTTGTTGGTGAGGGCTCCACATTAGCTTCAGCCATGACAACGTCAGTGGCTTCAGTGGTGTTGGTGGTGGCAGCCTCAAAATGTTCAACCTCCACTTGACGAGCAGGAGGATCGGTCACGATCACGTTCTCCTCGAGAACTGCTTCTTGGTGGGACAGGGGAGTGGCAACTTGTGGGACTTCTTCTTCCGCGGCTGATGCAGCCGGATTGTCTTCAGCAGAGACTTGAGGCCTTGGACCTTTGCGAAGCCTGCGCAATGCTGGTGACGCATGTGGAGTTGCTGTTGGCTGGGCCTCAAGGTCTTCATTCTCTTGTGGGCGATCTGCCCATGAAGCATCCTGTGCAATTGGCGTTAGTGGACGACCAATGCTGATGAGTTTGCTATGCATTAGCACAGGCGATGATGCCTATTGGTGTTCTAGCCGAGGAAGGGCTGCATCATCTTCAACATGGTCATGATGACCAATTTCTTCGGCAGTGATGGGATCAGCTACTGGAAAGTCTTCAGCTTCATGAGCCTCTATGAAAGCAGGCTCATGGACAGTCAGTTGACGTTCTTGTGGATCGGCGTCGGGGTGAACCATGGAAATGGGTTCAACAATCAAGGGCTCTGTGGGAGCAGCCCGTTCCTTCTTGGTCATTCTTTTCTTCTTGGCGGGGGCAGTAGCAGAGGCTTCAGGATGTTTTCTCTTCCTTGCTTCAGCCTCAGCAGTCCTGGTCTTCTTCAGTTCTGAAGCGGTTGACCTGACCTTTGGCTTCGGGCCAGTCATGCTAGTTGGGAAGACAAGGGGATCTGCCTCCTGCCTTGGTGCTTCAGGTTCAGCCATAGCGGGCTTCTTCTGCTTCTTGGCAGCCATTCTGGGGTCGATGCCAGGACGCCCAAGGGCCTTGCGCTTCTCAGCCTCATTGTAGGCTTGCACACACCTATCAGCCAGGACCTTCATGCGCTCACGAGAACCCTGAGCTTCTGCACGTTTCTTTAGAAAGGCTTCCTTGAGCTCGTGCAGCATAATCTTGAAATTCTTCACGTCTTGCACGCTGAGCTTGGCCATATGCTTCTTGAACTGAGATTTCTCAAAGTCAATCTTCTGCTTCAGTTCAACAATGCACTGGGCGATAGCTAACTCTGAAGCAATGGCGCCATGGAAGGCGGCACTGAGGCCAATGGGTAGTTGGAGATCGTCGAAGCTGATGTTTGGCGTGTCAAACCATTCATCAATGAAGTTGTGGATGATTGTTACATCAAAGAGAGGCAGATCATTGTAGATTTCTGCTTCTTCTTTGCTCTTGATGAGTTGCTCAAGAGCGTCATCTGCAAGATCTTCATCACTTGACAGATCAATGGCATCATTGCGCAGAATGGCAGCAGCTGTTAGCTCTTGGCCGGTGTGTGGCAGAGGCATCTTGACCTTCTGGGGCTTGGAGATGCGTGATAAATCTTCGGACTGCACACTGTCTTCAGGAGGTGCAGTTGCCAGTGGCTTCGCCCGTGAAATTTTTGGTGAAGGGGCAGGCTTTGAAGCTTTAGGCTTCTTTAACTTCTTTGGCTTTGGCGCTGCAGGCGCTTCATCTGATTCAGCGTCAGCTGCAGGCTCATTCACTGCAGTCCCTTGAACCAAGATATGGGTGATGAGGCCTTCAAGGTTGTAGAAAGGACCGACGACATTGGGTTCTGCATCTCATGTGCCATCAGCCCTTGGAGCTGAGGGACTAGGGTTGAAGTCTAGTCCCAATGTCTTCTTGTTTTGCTTCACTGAGTTCTGGGCAAACTGGAAGTTGCGCTTGAACAGAATGTCGTCACGACACCATAGTAGTGAGATGGGTGTGCATCAACATGCTGTGGCCCACGGACCATGCAGGGATAGAAGCCTTGTTCAATGGCTTCATCTCTGGACCTGGGTTGAAGATTCTTGTATGGGATGTCTCCCCACGGTCTCTTGATGGCATTTTTCTCAGCATATTCCTGGGTTACAAATCAGTATTTGAACCATTGTTCTGCCCAATATCTTCGAATCCATTGGATTCGGATCTTGCGCTGATTGTAATCCTCTTCAGGATCTGTCTTGTACAGTTCTGAGAGGTCATCTGGCAAATCTCTAGATGTTTCTCCACGACGCTTTCTGCCACCCTTCCTTGCTGATTTCTCTGAAGCCATGAACTTTAAACTGAAAGGCTTCAACACGTTCAAAGGCTTCAAAGATTTTCGCTTGCTGGACAAACAGGAACTTGCTTCGGGAGAATTTATATGATGCTGTAAGAATTCTGCAAATGAATGCAGACTATGAGAACCAAGGGATTCTCCCACGGACATGTACCTATGACAGCATTAAGGTGCGAGGGAAGGGGAAGAGGTCATATGCATTCTCAGAAGATTTTGAATATAAATCAGTTTAGAAGACATTGAACTCATCATGCGAAGACATTCACTCATAGATAAGGAGTTGGTTCCAGATTTGTACGAATCCAGAGATCAGTACAAGTGAGGAATCTAACTACTTTGTGAAGCATAAGTGAATATACTAGGCATGTTATGAGATGTAGTATGAGAGAGATCTAACTTGTGTGAATAGAAACTGCTTGTGGTAGAAAGTGACAAAGCCATAGGATCAACGGTGCCGTAAAAAGGAAGTTTTATTTACCACACTAAGAACTGCTAGACGGAGTGGAAGATGAGGCCGAGCAGTTCGATGTTCCGTACCCTAACTTGGCGACGGAGGACACCTACGGCGACGGCGGAGAGGACGATGTCCGCGGTCGGCATGAAGACGGCGTCGGAGAGGTTGCGGCAGCGAAGCGCCTCGTCGCCGGCGTCGTCCAGGGCTAGCGGTGGCGCTAGGGTTCATGCGAGAGTGGAAGAAGAGATAATGACCGCCGTGAAGTGTGTATTTATAGGTACAGGGGCGGCACTGTGTTATTACACAGGTGCCCCTGGCGATTCGCATCTGAGGAACACGTGGCCATCATGCAGAATTTTGGGGTTTGTTCCACATCCCACGCATGCCTGGATTGTCAGGTGGTCATTCCTACTTCTCCGGGTTTCATGTGGAGGAATGAGCATTGAAAGTGGACTTAAGGTTTGTCTTTGTATCTTCTGCTGACAAGGACACAGAGAAGACATTCGACAATTTCAATAGAATGCATATGATTTGGAGAGATAGAGTTTGAGATAGATAGCATAGAGAGGTTAGGGTCCGATCACATTCACTTAGTTCAAAAGATTCAACAAGAAGACATAGCTATAAGTGAATGCTGTAGAGGATAGAACACTAGTGTATATATATATATATATATATATATATATATACTCAACATAGTGAAGATAATCATGAAGACATGTTGAGATTGAAGCCAAACCAAATGTGAAGACATAGCAAGGTAACGCCATGAGTGAAACACTTCAAAATAGAACATTTGGTGGTGGCGCTACCCACCGTATAGGAAGTATTAGACCCAGACACGGCGCACAATTATCATGGCGCTCCGAAGTCAAATTCCACATTAATGTATTCACACTTAGAATGTATGTCTTCATTGATTGAAGATATACTTTACTTCGTGTGTTGCACATCTAAGTCATCAATATGCATAAGGGTTAGGATGTGTGCCTGATCACATGACATTTGAGGATTCCAGGATATTTAGCTCACACCGTAACTTGCAAAATCTCTTCTCATCTAAGGGCTTGGTGAAGATATCTGCCAATTGCTCTTCAGTGTTGACGTGTATGATATTAATATCTTCCTTCACAACATGATCTCTGAGAAAGTGATGACGATTTTCAATGTGCTTTGTCTTCGAGTGCTGAACTGGGTTGTTGGCAATCTTGATGGCGCTTTCGTTGTCGCAGTAGAGTGGCACTTGCTTCAGATGAATGCCATAGTCTTTGAGCGTTTGCTTCATCCACAGAAGCTGAGCGCAGCAAGATCCAACAGCAATGTATTCAGATTCAGCAGTGGAGAGAGATACACAATTCTGCTTCTTTGAAGACCAACATACAAGTGATCGTCCCAGAAAGTGACATGTGCCTGATGTAGACTTGCGATCAACTTTGTCACCAGCATAATCAGCATATGAGAATCCAACCAGATCAAACTCAGAGCCCTTTGGATACCATAATCCTAGAGTTGGGGTGTGAGCCAAATATCGAAGAATTTGCTTCACAGCTAAGTGATGCGACTCCTTTGGTGCCACTTGAAATCGAGCACACATGCAAACACTAAGCATAATATCTGGCCTAGATGCACATAGATAAAGTAAAGAACCAATCATGGAGCGGTATACCTTTTGATCGAACTCTTTACCATTGTCATCAGGACCCAGATGATGCTTGGCTGGCATTGGCGTCGTGAAGCCTTTGCAGTCTTGCATACCGAACTTCTTCAGGAAATCTTTGAGATACTTCTCTTGAGATATGAAGATGCCGTTGCGTTGCTGTCGTATTTGAAGACCGAGAAAGAACTTCAGCTCTCCCATCATAGACATTTGATATTGCTCTTGCATCATATATCCAAACTCTTCACTTTACTTCTGATTGGTGCAGCCGAAGATAATGCCATCCACATATATTTGGCACACAAACAGTTCACCATCATATGTCTTCGTGAAGAGAGTGGGGTCGAGAGAACCAGGTATGAAGCCTTTGCTCTTCAGGAAGTATTTGAGTGTGTCATACCAGGCCCGAGGGGCTTGTTTGAGGCCATACAGTGCCTTGTTGAGCTTGTATACCATGTCAGGATGTTTTGGATCTTCAAAGCCAAGAGGTTGTGCAACATACACTTCTTCTTCAATCTTGCCATTGAGGAAGGCGCTCTTCACATCCATTTGATAAAGAAGTATGTTGTGATGATTTGCATAGGCCAGCAGTATGCGTATGGCTTCAAGTCTAGCCACATGAGCAAATGTTTCATCGAAGTCAATGCCTTCCACTTGAGTATATCCTTGAGCAACGAGACGAGCTTTGTTTCTGACAACTTGACCATGCTCATCTTGCTTGTTGCGGTATATCCATTTGGTGCCTATTATGTTGTGCTTCCGAGGATCGGGACGCTTGACCAGTTCCCATACATTATTCAGCTCAAACTGTTGAAGCTCGTCTTGCATAGCTTGAATCCATTCAGGTTCCATGAAGGCTTCTTCAACTTTCTTGGGTTCTGTTATTGAGACGAATGCGAAGTGCCCACAGAAATTTGCTAGCTGAGTTGCCCTTGAATGAGTGAGTGGACCGGGTGCATTGATGCTATCAATTATTCTTTCAATCTGCACCTCATTGGCAACGCGAGGATGTACAGGGCGAAGATTATGCTCTTGCTGATCATTGTCGTTGTTAGAAGGAATGTCTTCAGGCTGAGCATTGTCTTCATGATGATCAGGTGCTGAGATGATAAGTTCTTCTTCAGGATGAGCTTTAGAAGGTATAATTTCTCCAGTTCCCATTAGCTAGCTTGATTCACTGGATGGAACTTCATCTAGCACATTTGGCAGTTGCTCTGTTTGTGAACCGTTGGTCTCATCGAACCGCACATCCACTATTTCAACCACTTTGTAATGAAAGAGATTGAAGACTTTGTAGGAGTGCGAATCCTTTCCACATCCAAGCATAAAACCCTCATGTGCTTTTGGTGCAAACTTTGAGGTGTGATGTGGGTCCTTGATCCAGCACCTGGCGCCAAATATTCTGAAGTAACTGACATTTGGCTTCTTGCCAGTAAGGAGCTCATAAGATGTCTTGTTCAGAAGCTTGTGAAGATAAACACGATTGATTGTATGGCATGCAGTATCAATGGCTTCAGGCCAGAATTTTCTTGGAGTCTTGTATTCATCTAGCATCGTTCTGGCCATCTAAATGAGTGTTGTATTCTTGCGTTTGACGACCCCATTCTGCTGTGGCGTGTACGGGGCTGAGAATTCATGTGTGATGCCCAAGGTATCAAGATATGTATCAAGGCCAGTGTTCTTGAATTCAGTGCCATTGTCACTTCTGATATGCTTTATCTTGGCGCCATAGTTGTTCATTGCTCGATTGGCGAAGCGTCTGAAGACATCCTGCACTTCAGTCTTGTAAAGGATTATGTGCACCCAAGTATATCTAGAATAATCATCAACAATGACAAAGCCATAGAGACAAGCAGTAGTAGTAAGGGTTGAGTAATGAGTGGGACTGAAAAGATCCATGTGAAGCAGTTCGAAGGGTCGAGTAGTGGTCATGATTGTCTTCGAGGGATGTTTGGCCCTCATCATCTTTCCTGCCTCACAAGCACCGCATAAGTGATATTTCTTGAACTTGATGCCCTCGATGCCTATGACATGCTTCTTCTTTGCCAGGGTGTGGAGGTTCCTCATGCCAGCATGCCCAAGCCTCCGATGCCAGAGCCAGCATTCTGAAGCTTTTGCTAGAAGACATACGGCAAGCTGTGGTCCTGCTGAGAAATCTACCACGTACAAATCATCTTTTCGATACCCTTCAAATACTAGAGACTTGTCAGATTCCATTAGAACAAGGCAACGATATTTTCCAAATATTATGATCATGTTTAAATCACAAAGCATTGAGACAGACATTAAGTTGAAGCCAAGGGATTCAACAAGCATGACTTTATCCATGTGTTGATCCCTTGAGATTGCAACTCTACCTAGACCCAATACCTTACTTTTACCAGTGTCAGAAAATGTGATGTGGCTCTTGTCGGATGGACGTAAGGTTGAGTCCATAAGAAGGCTTCTTTTGCCAGTCATGTGATTTGTACACCCACTATCAATAATCCATTCTAAAGATGCTGGTGTCGTACCCTACAGTGCAGTTAGGGGGATAGGCTTCACGAAGAGCATTGTGAAGAAAAAACATTTGACGAACCAGTGGGTTATGAAAGCTTAGATCCAGATTAGGACTAATAGGGAGAGTAGCAAGCGATTCAGGAATGAAGTACATAGTAAGACCATTCGGGCATTTGATCTTGCGCCCTACAAGATGTTTAAGGTCCCCAGCAACAGCGTCAGACGATTTTGGTTTTCTGCTGGAGACCTTTCCCTGCAAAAGAGAGTTAAGCTTTCTTAGCCACCCACATCTTCAAGGGTGGCTTAGAAGCAATAAGTCTAAGTGCAGCATCTGAGAACTTTGGCTTTGGAGCCCTAGCAAACAGTCTTGCAGGTGGACAATAGTACTCATAAGAATAAGCAGAATAGTTCTTGGTCTTATGAACATGGCGGTTTGATGAACCGCTCTCATATTCATATGCCTGAGTATGGTTTCCCTGCAAAACATTTGCGTTAGTGCGACTCAGGTGAGTCCTCTGTCTGTATGAAGCCTTTGGACCGTATGAAGCCTTTGGTCTGAGGTTTGTCTTCTTCACGTGAGGTGTCATGATGACATTCACAGGAAGATTCTCCAGACACCTTTTCGGAACCCAGATCTTCTTCATAGGCGGTCCATTCCTGCAGTTAGTACCAATGTACCTGGCAAACACTTCACCATTCTGATTCTTAAACAGTTTATAGTTTGCATCAAGGGATTCATCAATGATAATGGGGTTAGCACAAGTGAAGCCAGATAGATTGGATGGATCTGCTGAAGGTTCCTTTGCAGCAACCCACGTGGTTTTGGGGTACTGCTCAGGTTTCCAGTAAGAGCCATCAACATTCATTTTCCTTATGAACCCAACACCCTCTTTCCTCGGGTTTCGGTTCAGAATCTGTTTTTTGAGGACATCACATAGTGCCTGATGCCCTTTAAGACTTTTGTACATCCCTGTTTCAAGCAATGTCTTCAACCTAGCATTCTCATCAGCAATAGCAGTGGTATCCTCAGCAGAGGGGTTAGTTACCACATCAACAGTTGAAGATATTGCAACAGTAGTAGCAGTAGAACATTCAGTAACAGAAGTAGCATTATCACGCTCAATGCATTTAAGACATGGTGGTTCAAATCCTTCCTGAGCGGAACTGATCTGTTTGGCGCGAAGTGACTCGTTTTCCTTTTGAAGATCTTCATGAGCCGCTCTCAATTTCTCAAGATCTTGCTTCCTTTGAAGATAATCATAGGAAAGCTTTTCATGAGTTGTTGAGAGAGTTTCATGACGACTTTCAAGTTCCCCATACTTAACATGAAGATTTTTTATGTCTTCAATTAAGGATTCAGATCGAGTCATTTCAGCACCTAACAGATCATCGCTTCTGTCTAATAGTTTTTGAATATGTTCCATAGCTTTCTGTTGTTCAGTTGCAATTTTAGCAAGTGTTTTGTAGCTGGGTTTCGAACCACAATCAGAGTCATCGTCACTAGATGTTTGATAGTGAGTATTGCGTGTGTTTACCTTGGCACCGCGTGCCATGAAGCAGTAGGTAGAAGCGGAGTAGTCCTTGTCATTTGCATCGGTGTCGGTGATGAAGTCATTGTCTTCGGTGTTGAAGATGGACTTGGCAACGTATGCAGTAGCCAGACTTGCGACGCCTGAATCGGACTCCTCCTCAGACTCCACCTCCGCCTCCTCAGAAGCGGACTCCTCCTCTGAATCCATTTCCTTGCCAACAAACGCACGTGCCTTGCCAGATGAGCTATTCTTGTGTGATGAAGACTTTGAGGAAGACTTGGAAGAAGACTTTGAGTATTTCTTCTTCTTCTTGTCGTCAGAGTCATATTCCTTGCTCTTCTTCTTCTTTTTGTTATCATTGTCCCACTGTGGACACTCAGAGATGAAGTGGCCAGGTTTGTTGCACTTGTGACATGTTTTCTTCTTGTAGTCGTGAGCAGAAGCTTCATCATTCCTTGAGCTTGATCGGGAAGACTTTCTAAAACCTTTCTTCTTGGTGAATTTTTGGAACTTCTTCACAAGCATAGCAAGTTCCCTTCTAATGTCTTCAGGATCATCCGAACTGCTGTCAGATTCTTTTTTAGATGAGGAGACAGCTTTTGCCTTCAAGGCACGAGTTTGCCCATAGTTTGGACCGTAGATATCTCTTTTCTCAGAAAGCTGAAACTCATGTGTGTTGAGCCTCTCAAGTATGTCAGACGGCTCGAGTGTCTTGAAATCAGGACGTTCTTGAATCATCAGGGCTAGGGTGTCAAACGAACTATCAAGTGATCTCAGTAGTGTCTTGACGACTTCATGTTTGGTGATCTCAGTAGCGCCGAGGGCTTGAAGCTCATTTGTGATGTCAGTGAGTCGGTCAAATGTGAGCTGGACATTCTCATTGTCATTTCGCCTGAAGCGGTTGAAGAGGTTGCGAAGGACACTGATTCTCTGATCTCTCTGGGTTGAGACACCTTCATTGACCTTGGAGAGCCAGTCCCAGACCAGCTTAGATGTTTCCAAAGCACTCACACGGCCATACTGTCCTTTGGTCAGATGACCACAGATGATATTCTTGGCAGTAGAGTCCAGTTGAACGAACTTCTTGACATCAGCAGCAGTGGCACCTTTTCCAGCCTTGGGAACGCCGTTCTTGACGACATACCATAGGTCGACGTCAATGGCTTCAAGATGCATGCGCATCTTATTCCTCCAGTAGGGATATTCAGTTCCATCGAAGACGGGGCACGCAGCGGAGACTTTAATTATCCCTGTAGTCGACATAGCTAAAACTCCAGGTGGTTAAACCGAATCACACAGAACAAGGGAGCACCTTGCTCTGATACCAATTGAAAGTGCGTTATATCGACTAGAGGGGGGGTGAATAGGCGATTTTTATGAAAGTCTTCAAAACGTGGAAGTTATGAAGACAAACGATAGAAATAAACCTATTACCCTGCAGCGGAAGGTAGACTACACTAGGCAAGCCATAGTCAAGTATTCAATAGAGTGAAAGCACAATGACTAATAGCAGCAATGTAGTAAGGATCGGGTAGGAAGATATTGTGAAGCCACACAGAACACGCAGTCACTCAGTGAAGACAAAAGATAGTGCGAACATACAATGACTTCACAAGGAGTAACAGTAAGTAAAGGGAAGGGAAGATGAAACCAGTGACTCGCTGAAGACAATGATTTGTGGACCAGTTCCAGTTGTTGTGACAACTGTACGTCTGGTTAGTGCGGCTAGGTATTTAAACCTTAGGACACATAGTCCCGGACACCCAGTCCTAAACACGCAGCTCAGGACACCTTGAGCTAAGGTCACACAGACCTCGCCCAATCACTCTGGTAAGTCTTCAAGGTAGACTCCCAAACTTTCACAGAGTTCGTTCATCGGCAATCCACAATGTCTCTTGGATGCTCAGAACGCGACGCCTAACCAGCTGGAGGATGCACAGTCCTCAAGTGTAATAAGTCTTCAGATCACACAGACAAGAAGACTTAAGTGATGCCTAATTCTCTTTGGCTCTAGGTGGTTAGGGCTTTATCCTCGCAAGGAATTCTCTCTCAAAGGCTTCGAGGTGGGTTGCTCTCAAACGACAAAAGCCGTACTCTGAATCTGAGCAGCCAACCGTTTATGGTTGTAGGGGGTGGGGTATTTATAGCCACTTGGCAACCCGACCTGATTTGTCCGAAATGACCCTGGGTCACTAAGGAACTGACACGTGTTCCAACGGTCAGATTTCAAACTCACACGGCAACTTTACTTGGGCTTCAAGCAAAGCTGACTTGCCTGACTCTGGACAAGATTCGCTCTCAAAGTCTTCACTCGAAGACATAGGTTTTGTTTAAGCATCACTTCAGTCATTCTGACTGGTTCTCTTGGACCCCACTTAACAGTACGATGGTTCCTATGACTCAACACAGAAGAAAGAGAACTACGAAAGATCTAAGTCTTCGAGCTCCATAGGCTTCATGTGGTGTCTTCTCTTGTAATAGTCTTGAATGTGAATATCTTCATATACCACATTTGACTTCAATGTCTTCATACATTTTTAGGGGTCATCTCTGGTAGGAAAACCGAATCAATGAGGGACTTCTACCTGTGTTATCCTACAATTCTCACAAACACATTAGTCCCTCAACTAGGTTTGTCATCAATACTCCAAAACCAACTAGGGGTGGCACTAGATGCACTTACAGTAAATATCAAACTCCTCTTAGACTTATAGACCTGTGTACACTCACAAACACATCAGTCTCTTAACCTGTAAGTCTTCAATACACCAAAATCACTAAGGGGCACTAGATGCACTTACAAACTATTCTATTGAGCACGGAGTGGCTCGTTCTCCTTTTGAAGATCTTCATGTGCCGATCTCAAGTTCTCAAGCTCTTGCTTCCTTTAAGATAATCATAGGAGAGCTTTTCATGAGTGGTTGAGAGCGTTTCATGACGACTTTCAAGTTCTTCATACTTAACGTGAAGATTTTTAATGTCTTCAATTAAGGACCGAGTTCGAGTCATTTCCGCGTCTAACAGGTCATCACTTTTGTCTAGCAACTTTTGAATGTGTTCCATAGCATTTTGTTGTTCTGTTGCAATTTTAGCAAGTGTTTTGTAGCTAGGTTTAGATTCACATACAGAGTCATCTTCACTTGATGTTTGAAAGTAAGCATCACGTGAGTTTACCTTGGCACCGCGTGCCATGAAGCAGTAGGTGGGAGAAGAGTCATCCTCATCATCAGCATCGACGTTGGTGATGAGGCCATTTTCTTCAGTGTTGAAGATGGCCTTGGTGACATATGCTGAAGCTAGAGCCAGGCTTGCCACACCTGAATCAGACTCCTCCTCAGACTCCACCTCTGCCTCCTCAAAAGCAGACTCCTCCTCTGAATCAATCTCCTTGTCAACAAATGCACGAGCCTTACTTGATGAGTTCTTCTTGTGTGATGAAGACTTAGATGAAGATTTTGATGAAGACTTTGAGTATTTGTTCTTCTTCTTGTCATCTGAATCATATTCTTTGTTCTTCTTCTTCTTCTTCTTCTTCTTCTTCTTCTTCTTCTTCTTGGTCTCATTATCCCATTGAGGACACTCAGAGATGTAGTGACCATATTTCTTGCACTTGTGGCATGTTCTCTTCTTGTAGTCACGAGAGGAAGCTTCATCATTTATTGAGCTGGATCTTGAAGACTTTCTGAAGCCCTTTTTCTTGGTGAACTTCTGGAACTTCTTCACCAGCATAGCGAGCTCCTTTCCAATGTCTTTAGGATCCTCAGAACTGCAGTCAGATTCTTCTTCAGACAATGAAAGAACTTTTGCCTTCAAAGCGCGAGTTCGGCCATAGTTAGGACCATAGATATCTCTTTTCTCAGATAACTGGAACTCATGTGTGTTCAGCCTCTCAAGTATGTCAGACGGATCGAGAGTCTTGAAGTCAGGGCGTTCTTGAATCATCCGGGACAGGGTGTCAAATGATCTGCCAAGTGATCTCAGGAGCTTCTTGATGATTTCGTGCTTGGTGATCTCAATGGCGCAGAGTGCACGAAGCTCATTTATGATATCAATGAGGCTATCAAACGTGAGCTGGACAATCTCGTTGTCGTTTCTCTTGAAGCGGTTGAAGAGGTTGCGAAGAACATCAATCCTTGAGTCTCTCTGGGTTGAGACGCCTTCGTTGACCTTGCAGAGCCAGTCCCAGACTAGCTTCGTAGTTTCCAGTGCACTCACACGGCCGTACTGTCCTTTGGTCAGGTGACCACAGATGATGTTCTTGGCGGTCGAATCCAGTTGAATGAACCTCTTGACATCAGCAGCAGTGGCACCTTCACCGACCTTGGGAACACCGTTCTTGATGACATACCAGAGGTCGATGTCAATAGCTTCAAGATGCATACGCATCTTATTCTTCCAGTACGGCTAATCAGTGCTATCGAAGATAGGGCATGCATCGGAGACCTTGATTATGCCTGCAGTTGACATAGCTAAAACTCCAGGTGGTTAAACCGAATCACACAGAACAAGGGAGCACCTTGCTCTGATACCAATTGAAAATGCTAGTTATCGACTAGAGGGGAGGGGGTGAATAGGCGATTTTTATGAAAGTCTTCGAAACACGGGGGCTTTGAAGACAAATAGTAGAAATGCACCTATTGATATGCATAGGAAGGTAAACTACACTAGACAGACCATAGTCAAGTAAGCAATGAAGTGAAAGTTCGAAGACTATCAGCAGCTAGGTAGTATGGATCAGGATGGAAGATAGTATGAAGCCAAACAGTAAACAGTCTTCACTCAGTGAAGTCAATCAGATCATACAGGCAAGCAATGACTTCATGAAGACAAACTGTAAAGTAAAGGGAAGTGAAGGATAGAACCAGTAGCTTGGTGAAGACAAGGATTTGGTAGACCAGTTCTAGTTACTGTGACAACTGTAAGTCTGGTTAGGGAGGCTGAGATTTTACTTAGAAGACCGCGTCTTCACCTTATTCCCCTTGAGCTAAGGACACACAATCCTCGCCCAATCACTCTCGTAAGTCTTCAAGGTAGACTTCCAAACCTTCACAGGCTTCGTTCACCGGCAATCCACAATGACTCTTGGATGCTCAGAACGCGATGCCTAACCGGCTGGAGGATTCACAGTCCTCAAGTGTAACAAGTCTTCAGATCACGCGAACAGAAAGACTTCAGTGATGCCTAGCACTCTTTGGCTCTAGGTGTTTTGGCATTTGTCCTTGCAAGGATCTCTCTCTCAAATTCTTCGGAGGTGGGTTGCTCTTAGATGACAAAAGCCGTGCACTAACTTTAGGCAGCCACCAATTTATGGTGTAGGGGGTGGGCTATTTATAGCCAGGAGGCAACCCGATCTGATTTGTCCGAAATGACCCTGGGTCACTAAGGAACTAACACGTGTCCAAGGGTCAGATTTCAAGCACACGCGACAACTTGACTTGGGCTACAAGTAAAGCTGACTCATCCAGCTCTGGATAAGATTTGCTCTCATTGTCTTCGCTCGAAGACATAGGATTTGGTTGAGCATCACTTCAGTCACTCTGACTTTATTCACTTGGACCCCACTTAATAGTATGATGGTTCCTATGACTCAACAAAGAAGAAAAGGAAACGACAAAACAACTATGTCTTCGCACTCCATAGTCTTCATGTGAATGTCTTCTCATGTCATTATCTTCACTGTGAATATCTTCACAGACCACCATTGTCTTCAATGTCTTCACACATTTTTAGGGGTCATTTCTGATGGGTAAACCGAATCAGTATGGGACTACTACCTGTGTTATCCTGCAATTCTCACAAACACATTAGTCCCCCAACCGAGTTTGTCGTCAATACTCCAAAACCAACTAAGGGTGGCACTAGATGCACTTACAGTGGCGGTTGCTACGTCGAAGCGGAGTGGCCATGCCTTCAGACATATGAGCGAATGGTGTCTCCAGAGGGACGGTCGGTGCTGGCGTTGACGAAGATCGCAGGGATGGCGAGCCACACGTGGGCGATGGTGAAGTGACCGCCACTATAGTAGTAGAAGTTGAAGCAACATGTTGTGTATGTGACGCCAATGACGAAGTGCACGGTGGTGGCAATGTTGAGCGCAACATATGCGACGCATGTGGTGCCAACGTCGAAGCGCCTGACAGTGGCGACGCTGAGTGTGGCACACCAGGAAGTGGACCAACACCAGAGCCATATGATGTGTCCGCGAGTAGATCCGCCACTAGGCTCGACCTCGTGTCCATCGTAGGCTGCACCACCGCCTCAGCATTGGATGCATGCATGGAGTTCTCCACGTTATGCATGCGTTGCACTACGGCCTCCTGACTTGTCCTAGTGCTCAACATGGGCAACACAGCAGCCGCTGTACCGGTTGCCCTAGTAGAAAACAAGGCTTTGGTCCAGGCCAGAAAAGGGCATCAATCTCGGTTCTCCTACGAACCGGGACCAATGGGTGCATCAGTCTCGGTTCGTGAGGCCAGGGCGCCGGCCGGGCCTCGGGGGCCATTTGTCCTGGTTCGTCCGACCCCTTTGGTCCCGGTTCCAGACACGAACCGGGACCAATGGGCCTCGCTCCTGGCCCACATCCTTTAGTCCCGGTTGGTGGCTAGAACCGGGACCAAATATGGTCCTTTAGTCTCCGTTTTAGCCACCATCCGGGACTAAAGAGTGCCCTATATATACCCCCGCCCCTGCCCGCAAGCAGAGCCACTACTCTGTTTTTTGGCCGGCCGTGAGAGAGCTTTGTGGCTTTCTCCTCTCGAAGCTCCTTGTCCAAGCTCCATTTTCCTCAAGATTTGTCTAGGTTTGGCGGTTCGTCCTGTCCCATCCCCGTCCTCACCGCCGTCGATCGCACGCGCCGATCTCATCGCTGACACCACCGTGGTGAGCCTCTTGTTCTTATCTTCTTTCTAAAAGGAAAAGGTTCTTACTTGTATGGTTTAGATAGATACTTGTATAGTTTTCTTACTTTTATTATTGTTTGTTATTATATAGTGCGATGGTTTTGGTATCCGCCTCCATCGGCCCTCATCCTATCTATGATTCAGATGTGGTATATATTATCTTTTATAACTATTTGGTTCATTTAGTGTTTATGACAATTATGCCGACCAACGTGACATATATGTTTTTATCCAGGAGGTATGTGAACCGGAAATTCCAACCGACCCTATTTTCGAGAGGTTAAATTTAGTTGAATAAGAAAACAATTACCTGAAGAAAAATTGAAAAAATTGAGGAGGAGAAGATGAGATTAGAGTTGCATGTTGCGGATGTCGTCGATGATCACAAGATCAAGATGGATGCAATGCGCTTGAAGATTAGAAAGATTGGAAAATATGCTATTCATACCGAGGCTTGGTATCATTATGTCATTGGATCAATTGTTACCTTAGTTGCGATTATGATCGCATTTGTTGTTGCATTGAAATATTTTACATAGTTTCAATGTATGGTTTAATTAGATGCTCTAGAGAGCTATATGTTGTTAAATGAGAACTATATATGTATGAACTTTATGTACTTATTTTTTAGTAATGACATTTGATCACTACTGTACTTTGGTTTTAATGTGATGATGAACTTCTATTAATTTGGTCACTTCTGTATTTATGATGTTCTGTAATGGTTTTTGACACACTTAATTATATATAATGGATGTAGATGAACCGACAATGGATCTATAGTGACAGATGCACCTCCGAGTACATTAAGGGCGTGCATAATTTTCTCGAAGTGGCTGAGGCAAACAAGCAGAATGGTTTTATGTGTTTTACATGCCCTATATGTGGGAATATGAAGTCTTACTCTGACCGGAAAATCTTTCACACCCACCTGCTTCAGAAGGGTTTCATGCCACACTATAATGTTTGGACCAAGCACGTAGAAAGAGGGGTTATGATGGAAGACAATGAAGAAGAAGAGGATGATGACAACTATGTGTCCCCTGAATACGGTGATGCTGCAATGGGGGAAGCTGGAGATCAAGAGGAACCAGACGATGTGCCCGATGATGATCTTCACCAGGTCATTTTTGATGCAAAGAGACAATGCGAAAGTGAAAAGAAGAAGTTGAAGTGTGATCGCATGATAGAGGATCACAAAAAAGGGTTGTACCCAAATTGCGAAGATGGCAACACAAAGCTCGGTACCACACTGGAATTGCTGAAGTGGAAGGCAGACAATGGTGTATCTGACAACGGATTTGAGAAGCTACTGAAAATATTGAATAAGAAGCTTCCAAAGGATAAGGAATTGCCCGACAGTACGTATGGAGAAAAGAAGGTTCTATACCCTATAGGATTGGAGGTGCAGAAGATACATGCATGCCCTAATGACTGCATCATCTACCACGATGCGTACGAGGATTTTAACGCATGTTCGGTATGAGGTGCATTGCGGTATAAGATTAGACGAGATGACCCTGGTGATGTTGAGGGCGAGCGGCCCAGGAAGAGGGTTCCTGCCAAGGTGATGTGTTATGTTCCTATAATACCACGGTTGAAACGTCTATTTAGAAACAAAGAGCATGCCAAGTTGATGCGATGTTACAAAGAGAGCACCCTCTGACGGGAAGTTGAGAGCACTCACTGATGGGTCGAAGTGGAGAAAAATCAAGAGAAAGTGGGGGGACTTTGCAAGTGATGCAAGGAACGTATGGTTTAGTTTAAGCGCAGATGGCATTAATCCTTTTGGGGAGCAGAGCAACAATCATAGAACCTGACCCGTGACTCTATGTATCTATAACCTTCCTCCTTGGTTGTGCATGAAGCGGAAGTTCATTATGATGCCAGTTCTCATCCAAGGCCCTAGGGCCATTAGTTGAAGAACTTTTACAGCTGTGAAATGGAAAAGGTGTACGTGTGTGGGATGAGCAAGACCAGCAGGAATTTGACCTACATGATTTGCTGTTTGTAACCATCAATGATTGGCCTGCTCCCAGTAACCTTTCAGGACAGACAAACAAGGGATACCATGCATGCACGCACTATTTAGATGACACTGAAAGTATATATTTGGACAAATGCAGGAAGAATGTGTACCTAGGGCATCGTCGATTTCTTCCGACCAACCATCAATGTCGAAAGAAAGGCAAGCATTTCAAAGGTGAGCCAGATCACCAGAAGAAGCCCGCCGTCCGTACTGGTGATCACATACTTGATAAGGTCAATGATTTACAAGTAATCTTTGGAAAGTTTCCCGGCGGACTATCTGTTCTGAATGACGCTGAGGGACGCGCACCCATGTGGAAGAAGAAATCTATATTTTGGGACCTACCCTATTGGAAAGACCTAGAGGTCTGCTCTGCAATCGACATGATGCACGTGACGAAGAATCTTTGCGTGAACCTGCTAGGCTTCTTGGGCATGTATGGGAAGAGAAAAGATACACCGGAGGCATGGGAGGACTAGCAACATGTGCACGAAAAAGATGGCATGCCTCCAAAGCAGTATGATGGTCCTGCCAGCTATGCTCTTACCAAAGAAGAGAAGGAAATCTTCTTTGAATGCCTCCTCAGTATGAAGGTCCCGTCTAGCTTCTCGTCGAATATAAAGGGAATAATAAATATGGCAGAGAAAAAGTCCCAGAACCTAAAGTCTCATGACTGCCACGTGATCATGATGCAACTGCTTCCGGTTGCATTGAGGGGGCTTTTACCAGAAAACCTTCGATTAGCTATTGTGAAGGTCTATGCATTCCTCAATGCAATCTCTCAGAAGGTGATCGATCCAGAAATCCTACCAAGGTTAAGGAGTGATTTGGCGCAATGTCTTGTCAGTTTCGAGCTGATATTCCCACCATCCTTCTTCAATATCGTGACGCACATCCTAGTTCATCTAGTCGACGAGATTGTTATTCTGGGCCCTGTATTTCTACACAATATGTTCCCCTTTGAGAGGTTCATGGGAGTCTTAAATAAATATGTTTGTAACCGCGCTAGGCAAGAAGGAAGCATCTCCATGGGCCATCAAACAGAGGAGGTCATTGGGTTTTGTGTTGACTTCATTCTTGACCTTAGTAAGATTGGTCTCCCTCAATCGCAGTATGAGGAGAGACTAACTGGAAAAGGCACGCTAGGAGCGGACTCAATAATATGTAGGGACATACATTCTTGGTCTCAAGCACACTACACAGTTCTAGAGAATTCTACCTTAGTGACCCTATATGTCAATGAACACAAGAATATTCTGCGCTCCAAACACCCAGAGCAGTGTGACGACTGGATTACATGTGAACACATTAGGACTTTTGGCAGTTGGATGCAAACACGTCTCATGGGTGACAACATTGTTTCTGATGAGCTGTACTCATTGGACAGGGGACCATATTTGACTCTATTGACTTACAAAGGGTACGAGATAAATGGGAATACAATTTACACGATTGCCCAAGATCAAAAGAGCACCAACCAAAATAGTGGTGTCCGCTTTGATGCGGCAACCAAGTGGGGAAAGGACACATATTATGGTTACATAGTGAACATATGGGAACTTGACTATGGACATGATTTTAAGGTCCCTTTGTTTCAGTGCAAATGGGTCAATCTGTCAGGAGGCGGGGTCCAGGTAGACCCATAGTATGAATGACAATAGTGGATCTTAACAATCTTGGGTACACAGACGAACCATTCGTCCTAGCCAATGATGTGGTGCAGATTTTCTACGTGAAGGACATGTCTACCAAACTGAGAAAAAGAAAAGATAAGGAAGCAAATACATCATACGATGAGCCAAAGTGCCACATAGTTCTTTTAGGAAAAAGAGACATTGTGGGAGTGGAGGGCAAGACATACATGTCTGAAGATTATGAAAAGTTTCATGAAATTCCTCCCTTCAAAGTCAAGACTGACCAAAGCACCCTGTTAAAATATGAAGATTATCCATGGTTACAACGCAATAAGCAAAGGACATGATGTAGGGTGGAACCCTAGATGGCCGATCTTTCACAAAAGGAGCGGATCCCAACGAGGAACACGAGGGGATCACTCAAACCAACGAGATTAGGTCACACATATGCTAGATCCTCGAAACACAAGAGGAGATACAAGATCCACGATCAACAAAGGATGATACAAAGGTAACCGGTTCTTCTCCGTGAGGAGGTCTTGAGGGGTCTTCCCATGAAGGGGTCTTGAATCCAAGGTGGATCTTCTCTGTAGAGGCCGCAGTCTCTTTCGTGGAGTAGATCCGATATGGATGAGCAAAGCTCTATCTCTAGATGAGCTAATCCTTTGCTAACCCTAACTAGAAGGAGGTGGAGGAGTATATATAGTCTAGGGACACAAAGGTGTAAGTGAGGAGGAGATACATGGGCCTTTGGTCTGGTTAGGCACGTGCAGGTGCCAGACGTCCGGGCTAGGGGCCGGATATCCGGGGCTTCGGGACGAGCCAGATGTTCGGGGTCTCGGCTGGATGTACGGTCTGAAGTGGAGGTTCAGTTGCTCTCTGGATACATCGGTGCCGGGTTTCCAGGGGGGGGGATGCCGGATGTCCAGGGTTGGCGCCGGATGTCCGTCCACTAAAGCTTGTACGACTGACTGTTGGTGCAGCTGTTGGGCAGCTGCACAGGCGCTGGATGTCTGGCCTCTGGCCCGGATGTCCGGCCGCTATAGCTTTAGCAGCTCCGTCTTCTTGCGTCATCGCTTCCAGGCTTCCCTCGTGGATGGTGTAGTTGTTCCTTGGCGCTTGCACTCCTCCTCGTCGTCTGTAGTGTTCCGACAATACCTATACATGCACACGAGTGGAGTGTCAAGTAGTATACCATCCTTGAAGGGGTCAAGTGAGCACGTGTAAAGGAGATGATTCACCTTTGTGTATGTGAAGTAGATGTCACGCATGTCACTCACCGAACGGACTCTTGAAATGGTGGTTTCCATAGGATGCTCCACATCATCTGCCCCCCCCCCCTTGGGAAAGATCCAACCTCGGATCGAAAACTAAATCACCATGGGAAAGTGATGGCTTCGCCGTGTAGAAGTGGACGTTCACCAAGTACTCGTCATTTTGAAGCTCGAAATGGGCACTCTCTGATGTCGCATCGTCTAGTGATTCCTTCAAAAGGAGTAAGGACAACAAACACTAGGAAAAACAAATGTGGTTAGCATTAGTGCTAAACCAAGCATTCGATAGGTGAGTCACCAAACAAGTGTCGTCATCATGCAAAGCATATGGTGTGACAAAGGATTGTGACATGGCATGTAAGCATATCAATCGAGCACAAGCAAATATATCATGGGGACATGCATGTAAATGTGAGGTTGTGATGCAAATATGTGTAACAAGAGAATAAGCATCTACCTCAAAGTCATAGCAAGCATGGGCAAAGCGCTCAATGAAAGGTCTATAGTAGGCATAAGAAGCATTCACAACACCAAATGAGATGAGATGTCTAAACACATGGGTCTAGTGCAAGACAATCCAAGCATAACATGCATAATGTGTAGTGAAGATAGTATGGCACTCAACACAATAGAAAGATCAATTGTTCATCATGTGTGAGGAAATCAAGTCAATCATGTGACAAGCAATTAGACATGGCATATGTGAAGAAATGATATTGGTGCAACCAAACATATGATAGGAGCAAGTAATCCCAGAATTGTATGCAACACACAAGGCATATATATCATGATGCATGGAACGGTGAAAATGACAAGTCGAAGGAAGATCTCTAACATGTGTGCAATCAAGTGGTCCAAGATGAACAATAAGTCTTATGGGGAAAGCAACACAAGTAGTATGATCCATAATATCCATGCTCATGGTTTGGGGGTTCTCAAAAGAGAAGGATATCACCTTGAAAGCATGTCCTTGTGCGTCCTTCACAATGCCGAAGTACAAGCAAGTGCGATGTAGAATCATCATGGTAGAAGGTGGTTCGCTCTCAAGAGCTCGGATTGTCAACTCACGTGACGTGGGAGTCGACACAAAGTCCAAGTATCCTACACATGCACACAACAAAAGAAAGAACGCATGCGCATGGTAGATAAACACATCATCCATCATGATGGTTCTCTTCTCTTGCGCGTAACCATTAGAAGCACACGTGCATGGATAATATGATGCAACAATGACTATATTCATGGCACTAGGTATATGGTGCAAAGAGGTAAGACAAGCATGCTTCACAAGAAATATGTCAAAATATCCAAATATATGTGAGAATGGTATGGGGGCAATCTCATGAGCAAGATTAGAATCATTGTTGCACTCAATACATGGCAAAATGTCTAACATGAGAGAGGCAACACATGGAGATATATGACAAGAAGGAATAACAATCATGTGTAAAGCATGTAGATGGTTGTCATCAACCGCATGATAGGAGCAAGTATGAATCATAGGTGATGCAACAAGGCAAGCAACCATAGTAAGCAAGTCGTGCAAGCTAGTAGTGCGAAGATGCAACATACTAGAGGAAATCATGGCAATCATGTCAAGTGAGCAAATAATAGGCATAGGCAATGTACATGACATATTGCAAACACGAACACAAAGCAAGATCATAGTATCATCATAGGCATGGGGCACAAAGCAAACATGGCAATAACAAGCAATATCTCCACCAAGCTTGCAAATACACATACAAGTATTAGAATTAATCATCATGTGTAATGCAAAGCATGGGTCACAAATGCATGGCAAAGGCATAGGAATGAGCATATCATGCAAAGTGAACATGGCAAGATGGGTATAGAATATGTATTGGACAATAACCCATAGCCAAGTGAGGGCCATGTAGAAGAAATGCGCGAAGAGAGCGGTGGGAAAGATAATCCATGGGATCCCAAGTCATCGTTGCTCTCTAGAGCTCGTTTTGTCAACTCATGGGATTGAGAGGTTGACAAGTATTCATGGGTACCTACACAAAAGAGACACAAACCAAAGAAATTGTGCGTGTGGTAAATGTACACATCATCCATAACGATGTGTATGTGCACGTGAGAGTTAGTACAAGATAAGCATCGCTCAAAGAAATTTGATTCATGGTATAGGAACATGTCATCCATCATGAAAGAATAGTTATTGTGTATAACACGATGGGGATGCAAATTGAGCATACAAATATATGGCACATCAGTATCATGTTCATTATGGGGAGCATATTGTGCACACAAATACTGGGATCATGCAATGGATGGGATGGATCAAAATCTCCTAAAATGTATGAGGAAACTATGGGGGTCTCCTCATGAGCAATAGCAGAAACATCATATGGAGAAAATGGACAACATCCAAAACAATGCATATCCGAAGCTAGGTGGTCATGGCATGGCATATGAGATAAATGATGCAAAGGGAGCATATCAATATCATCACAAGAAAAACAAATGCCAATAACCATGGGCTTGTCACCTATGCCATATGTGCAAATTGAGTTTATTTTAATGGCATATGCATAGTCACTACGATGAGATTGCAAATATGACATATGGTTGATCTCATGCATAGCATATGACAAGTCAAGCGGATTGTCAAACATGATGTGACCTAAAGAATTGTCACAAGAAATCCTATGTAGCATGGCATCACAACTAATAGACTCCACATTAGAATCATCATACTCATCGTAAATGGGCAAGAAATCATCACATGAGGAAGTCACATTAGCATGAATCATGGTACTAGGTGGATCAACATCATGCAAGCAATCATTGTCAAGAATGTCCACTAGTGGGACTAGAGCATCACCTTCACCTATATTACCTTGTTCATTCCACTCAAGTGGTGTAGGTGAGGTGGTAAACACCAAATGGTGGTCATCTTCACCTTGATGGAACCATGTGGGGGGTGCATCATATTCCACCATGGCCATCGTCTTGTCCAAAGGAAGGACGAAGTCGTGGAGGATCGACGCGTCATCATATATGGGACCTAGAACCAAATGAGAAGACACAATAGAGGTAGAGGTTAAGTCGTTAGAAATCATAGTGGCCTCACTCTCTCTATGTGGTGGTTCACTCACTCCCTCAAAGTAGGTGCACTCAAAGTCACATATGGTGGAGTCACTTGTCTCACTCAAGTGGTGGGGGTTGTGGCTCTCCTCACATGGAAATTGGGGCAACTCGTCATATATGGGGCTAGTGGTGAAGTCACTCTCACTCTCAATATGGTGGCAAAAGTCACTCAAATCATCATACATCACTATGGTCGAAGGGAAAATCCCATGCTCAACCATCTCGTTGTTGTCGCCGTGGATGAAGGCCGAAGATGGCACATCATCACTCTCGCCTCCTAATATGGAAGCATCCTCCGTGCTCGTCAACATGTCGCATGCCTCCAAAGCTTGTTCCTTGAGGGTCTCCGTAGTCGTACTTGTCGCCGCACCATCTTGAAAAAGAGTCATGGAGGACTTGGCATCATCAATGCCACAAAGAGGTATGGCGGTGAAATCAAACTTGGGAGCATCATCTTGGAGCTCGTCGGGCTTGGAAATCTTGGTGGTACTATCCTCATGCTCGTTGTCATAGAGCTTGGTCGCCACGAAGTATGCTTGGGGTGGAGAAGCCTTGGCCTTCATGAGTTCTTGTTCCGCCTTGAGAGCACCAATGTAGTTGTCATCGAGGGACTTGTAGGTCTCGAGGAAGATCGTCTTGGAGATGTCGTTGTGCAATCCCATCATGAAGTGGAACTTCATCGAAATGGGGTCATGCACGCCGGCTCGTCGCAAGGCATGCTTCATATCCTTGAAGTACTCATCGATGGACTTGGATCCTTGGATGGTGTTCTCCTATTGTCATAGAAGTTGTTCAGTGTATGTTGGAGGCACAAACTCTCGCCGCATAGCTCTCTTCGTCTTGGGCCAACTCATGTCGTAGGTCTCTGAAGGTGTGTGAAGCCACCATGTGGACGCGTAGTCATGGAAGTTCCTTGTGGCGCACTTCACTTGATCTTCAGGAGGAACTTGATATAGCTTGAGGTAGTCTTCCATCAAACGCTCCCACTTGAGATACTCCTCGGGTTCTAGAGTCCCATAGAAAGGAATCTCATGGTCGGTGTCGAGGTCATAGTAGCTCGTGGAAGTCGTGGACTTGAGCTTGGGGAGCTTCTCTTGAGCGTAGTCTTCAGGTGCTTGTTGGCGAAGATGCCGTATATCCGAAGGCAAAGATGCCTTGAAGTCGCTTGGTGAAGATGCCAAGGGAGATGGTAGCTTGGAAGCATGTCTACTTGAGCGGCTTCTCAAAGACGAGGAAGAGCGCTTGTAGGACTTGATGAGGGCTTTGATCTCCTCCATTTGAGCTTGCATCTTGGCGTCGGTGGAGTTTTTCTTGGCATTGAACTCGTCGTTGTTGGTGTAGACCGAAGGTGAAATGCCTTGCCCATCCATCACAAGACTCGAGCAAATATGAGTGGGAGAAAGATAAGAACTATACCAAATGTACCTTGATCGATGTTGAAGATGGATCAATGATCACTCAATATTGTAACAAGGAAATAGCACAATTGGTACCGATCTTGTCAATTCTCACACCTACACAAGTAAGGCTTATGGTGGAGCTCGGTGAGGATAGTGGCACAAAAATTTAATTCAAAATGTTAGCAAGAGTCAATAATGTTGAAAAAGATTCACAAATTTGCAACTGAAACAAGTAGACCAATAGCAATATATGTCCACGGAAACACACACACAGATAGATATATGGGGTCGTGCAACCAAGGAATGAGCACAAAATATGGAATCCATGAAAAATGCTCTTGTTGCACAACTCTAGAGAGACGCTAGCACGATTGCACAATAGGCGGATACGACACTTGTGCACAACCTATAGGAGACAAAAATGCAACGAATTCTATCCCAAGTATGCTAAGTATATGATGTTCCCGGTGTTTATCTCAAGATGATCCAAGATGATCTTATATGCAACGTGGTATGATGATATGGATATTGCTTACAAGCTTCTTTGTTCTCTTTTTTTCTTTGCTTAAAAGCTTATTCTTTTTTTTGGATGGCCACAATGCGAAATGCACAAACCAAGATAGCAATTATGTATATACGGGAACAATCTTGTGACACAAGGGATGATATGATACCAATATGGTCTGGTATGTATGCAATGGATGGTGTAGATCACTAATGTGCACAAGTAACATTGCCGACAATACTCAAATGGCTAGTCTAGATAGGCAAGTGACGCAAAATAGGCTAGGGGTTAACAATGCAATGGCAAGGGAGAATGTACAATGGTGTCGTCGAGGTTACCGTGATTGGCGATGATGAGTGGCGGTGTTCTTGATGTAGATAACAAGATGATGGAGACTCGCCCCTAAGTAGCCGAAACACCTTAGGAAACGAAAAAACCGTGAACTCAAAATCTCAAAGGCAAATGTCAAATGGTGGTAGCGGGATGCGGTGGTGGTTTTGTGGAAGCTCAATGGAATTGCGAATGATAATGATGGGTTGTGGAGTACGCAATGCGTAAATGGAGGGTAAGGTGGTGGACTATACACGGTGTCGGAGTTGGAAGCACGGTCCCTAAGTAGCCGAAACACCTTACGAGACACAACTCTCAACACAAACAAAATTGGGTTAGGCTGGGGTGGTGGAAGTGTATGGTGGGAAAGCCTATGCGGAAGTTATGGTGGTGGTTGATGAAGAAGCTACCGTCCCTAAGTAGCCTAAACACCTTAGGAGACTCAAGTCACAACTCAAACAACCTCTAATGCTAAGGGGATCAATATGGGTTAGGTTGCGGAAGTCGGTGGTGGTTATGCGGATGATATGGTGGAAGCCCTAGGCAAAGATGCCAAAGTTACAAAACAATTATGGAGTCAAATGGAGATGGTAGTATTTTTATGGTATGGGGGATGTCAATAGCTTCAAAACGAGCTAAAGAACGTCAAAAACGGACCCCGGATGAATTAGTTATGGTCAAAACGGTGAAACACCGAAGGCTGAAATGCCAGGGGCCGGACATTCGGGGTCGGGGCCGGAAATCCAGGACCTGATGTCCAGAACCGCGCGCGAATTGCGCTCCAGGAGCCGGATGTCCGGGCTCCAAATCCGAGGATGAACTCGAGGAACTCGATTTTGGGGGCGGAAATTGATGATTTTGGGGGCAAAATTTGATGGATTTCATGGACGGAAAGTGGGGAAAAATTGGGCGAAAGATATATCTACTCAAGACACAATGAATCCATGGATCAAAATCAACAAAACTTCATCAAACCAACAAATCAAAAAAAATCGGGGCTATTTTTTGGCGGGGATTTTCGAATTTAGGACAAAATCGACAAAATTAGGATAGAAAACAAAGAGGGGAGGCTCCGAAATTGTGATCAACGTGGCTCATGATACCAAGATGGTGTAGGGTAGAACCCTAGATGGCCGATCTTTCATGAAAGGAGCAGATCCCAACGAGGTACATGAAGAACACGAGGGGAAACATGAGGGAAAACACGAGAGAATCACTCAAACCAACGAGATTAGGTCACACATATGCTAGATCCTCGAAACACAAGAGGAGATACAAGATCCATGATCAACGAAGGACAATACAAAGGTAACCGGTTCTTCTCCGTAAGGAGGTCTTGAGGGGTCTTCCCGTGAAGGGGTCTTGAATCCAAGGTGCATCTTCTCTATAGAGGTCGCGGTCTCCCTCGTGGAGTAGATCCGATATGGATGAGAAAAACTCTATCTCTAAATGAGCTAATCCTTTGCTAACCCTAACTAGAAGGAGGTGGAGGAGTATATATAGTCTAAGGCCACGAAGGGGTAAGTGAGGAGGGGATACATGGGCCTTTGGCCCAGTTAGGCACGCGCACGTGCCGGACGTCCGAGCTGGGGGCCGGATGTCCGGGGCTTCAGGACGAGCCGGATGTTTAGGGTCTCGACCGGATGTCCGGGCTAAAGTGGAGGTTCAGTTGCTCTCTGGATACGTTGGTGCTGGATTTCCGGGGGGATGCCGGATGTCTGGGCTGTCGGGGGGTGCCGGATGTCCGGGCTGTCGGGGGGCGCCGGATGTTCGGGGCTGGCACTGGATGTCTGGCCACTGAAGCTTGTACGACCGACTATTGGTGCAGCTGTTGGGTGGCTGCACAGGCGTCGGATGTCCGGCCTCTGGCCCGGATGTCCGGCAGCTGTAGCTTCAACAACTTCGTCTTCTTCCATCGTCGCTTCCAGGCTTCCCTCACGGATGGTGTAGTTGTTCCTTGGCGCTTGCACTCCTCCTCGTCGTCCGTAGCGTTCCGACAATACCTATACATGCACACGAGTGAAGTGTCAAGTAGTATGCCATCCTCGAAGGGGTCAAGTGAGCACGTGTAAAGGAGATGATTCACCTTTGTGTATGTGAAGTAGATGCCGCACGTGTCAATCGCCAAACGGACTCTTGACATGGTGATGTCCATAGGATGCTCCACATCAGGACACAAGCGAAGAAAAAGTGAAGACTATCACTGCAGTTTCATGTGAAGAAATGAAATGCCTTTTGTAACAGATGAGTTTTCATATGAAACCTAGATACTTCGAAAGAGATTGTCCATTTTGTACACGAAGTGCATCCAGCTTTTGTCGTAACCCTCTCAACTTTTTAGAACATGCTATGTGGGTGAAATGATGATACCATGCCAACTTTCAACCTTTTCAGAGTTCATTTGTAGTGCTTTTCAATTTCAAGGTCATTTAGCTCAAAAAATCCAGTAAATGCATGAAAAATACCAAATGAAGTCAGAAAGGGTTGAAAATTGATGATGTGGCTTTGAATGGTGCATTTTGAACACACAAAAAGTCTGGAGTTCAAATAAGTTCAAAAAATGAAATCCCTTTGTAACAGATAAGTTTTCGTCCGAAACCCTCATACTTCAAAAGAGATTGTCCATTTTGTACACGAAGTGCAACCAGTTTTTACCGTAACCCTCTCAACTTTTTAGAACATACTATGTGGGTAAAATGATGATACCATGCCAACTTTCAACCTTTCCAGAGTTCATTTGTAGTGCTTTTCAATTTCAGGGTCATTTAGCACCAAAAAATTAGTAAATGCATGAAAAATACCAAATGAAGTC
>NC_041380.1:230191623-230241658 GCF_002162155.2 Triticum dicoccoides | reverse complement strand
CCCTTTGTAACAGATGAGTTTTCGTTCGAAACCCTCATACTTCAAAAGAGATTGTCCATTTTGTACACGAAGTGCAACCAGTTTTTTCCGTAACCCTCTTAACTTTTTAGAACATACTATGTGGGTAAAATGATGATACCATGCCAACTTTCAACCTTTCCAGAGTTCATTTGTAGTGATTTTCAATTTCAGGGTCATTTAGCACAAAAAAATTAGTAAATGCATGAAAAATACCAAATGAAGTCAGAAAGGGTTGAAAATTGATGATTTGGATTTGAATGGTGCATTTTGAACACACAAAAAGTTTGGAGTTCAAATAAGTTCAAAAAATGAAATCCCTTTGTAACAGATGAGTTTTCGTCCGAAACCGTGATACTTTGAAAGAGATTGTCCATTTTGTACATGAAGTGCATCGAATTTTTGTCGTAACCCTCTCAAATTTTTAGAACATGCTATGTGGGTTAAATGATGATACTATGCCAACTTTCAACCTTTTCAGAGTTCATTTGTAGTGCTTTTCAATTTCAGGGTCATTTAGCTCAAAGAATGAACTAATAGAAAAAAGAATGAACTAGAAAACTTTTATGAAACTCTAATAGCAAAAAGAATGAAGTAAAAATAATCAATTAAAATATTCTGTTATGATCAACTAAAACAAAACTATAATATTCTTCAATAGCAAAAAGAATCAACTAAAAAGCTTTTATAAAACTCTAATAGCAAAAGGAATCAAGTAAAAATATTTTATAAACCTCTAGTATTTTTGAAACTAAAATTATATAAAATTTATGCAACTAAAATTATCAAAGTATTTTTTGTTCAAAACATTAATAGCAAAAAGAATTTTCATAAATATTTTTTTGTTAGAAACTTTAATAACAAACTAAAATAACAAAATATGTTTTTGATTAAAACAGACATATAAAATAACCTAAAAATTACCAAATTAAATATAATGATAAAACACAATAATATTAAATAGCAGTAAAAAGAATCACTAAAAAATCTATTTTTATTGTAAAGTTATTCAGAAACTAGTGATTCACACAAATTTCAAAGAATTCAAATATAAACTATTCAAATTTGAAAACTAATGGCACTGACAGAAAGTTTATAATTTTTGTGACCTAAATGCAAAAAGAATCACTGAAAAACAGCAAGTATTTAGCTGTAAGTAGAAACAAAAGTAAATAAATAAAGCAAAAAAGAAAACAAAAAAATTGGAAAATATATTAAAAAATGCCGCCTACTGGGCCACCACGGCCTGAATACAACTAGAAACCCAATCAGCTAGTTGGGCCAAGATTTAGGCCCGCAGTAGCCTAGTAGGCCAACGAGCAGAGGAGTGTGCAATTAGGCCCGTAAGCCTGTAGTTGAGAGGAGCTCGAGATGGTTGGCGCAACAACGCTTATAAACCACTCTCGAGCCCTCTCAACTAGCGAGGTGGGACTAAACTTTTAGCCCCGAGCAGCACCCCCTTTCGTCCCGGTTGGGGGCACCAACCAGGACCAATACCAACCTTTGGTCCCGGTTTGTACCACCAACCGGGACCAATACCTACCTTTGGTCCTGGTTCGTGCCACCAACCGGGACCAAAGGTCTCTTCTTCCCGCCCTTTGGGCTGCTGAAAAAGACCTTTGGTCTCGGTTGGTGGCACGAACCAGGACTAAAGGGGGGCAGTGGTCCCAGTTCGTGCCACAAACTAGGACTAAAGATGTGGCTATATAAGCCAACACTTAGGATTTTTCCCTAGTTTCTCCCATCGCCACGCCCTGCCTCCTCGTCGCCGTCGATGCCCTCGCCCTGCCCTACCCCGATGTGCCGCCCTCCTCTCACCGTTCCGACCTGCCCGGAAGCCTTCCCGCGCTCGACCTCATCGCCTCTTCCCGTTCGTTTTCCCGGGGAAGCACCACCCCGGCGCCCGCGACCCCTTCTTCTCCGACGCTGTTCGTCACTGCCGCCACCGATTTCGGCGACCTCTAGCCCTCCCCGAGCCCGCTGCCATTCCCTGCCCACTGCCGTTCCCTACGACCGCGCTGTGAGTCCCTGCCTCCTTCCCTTTCCTTCTCATCGCCATCCCCGCACGCCACCCTGCTACTTCTTGAGCTTGCGTTGGTTTTTCCATTGAAGAGGAAAAGGTGATGCATCAAAGTAGAGTAAGTATTTCCCTCAGTTTGAGAATCAAGGTATCAATCCAGTAGGAGACAACGAACAAGTCACAAAATACCTGCACAAACAATCAACAACTTGCACCCAACGCGATAAAGGGGTTGTCAATCCCTTCACAGTTACTTGCAAAAGTGAGATCTGATAGAGATTGATAAACGATAAAGTAAACACTTTTGGTATTTTTTGTTTATATATCGGAAAGTAAAAGAATGCAAAATAGTAGACCGGAAACTAATATGATGGCAACTAGAACTTGTATGATGGAAAATAGACCCGGGGGCCATAGGTTTCACTAGAGGCTTCTCTCAAGATAGAAAATATTACGGTGGGTGAACAAATTACTGCGAGTAATTGTTAGAAAAGTGCAAAGTTATGACGATATCTAAGGCAATGATCATGAATATAGGCATCATGTCTTTGTCAAGTAGACCGAAATGATTCTGCATCTAGTACTATTACTCCACACATCGACCAACTCCTGCCTACATCTAGAGTATTAAGTTCATAAAGAATAGAGTAACACATTAAGTAAGATGACATGACGTAGAGGAATTAACTCAAGCAATATGATGAAAACCCCATCTTTTTATCCTCGATGGCAACAATACAATACGTGCCTTGCTGCCCCTACTGTCACTGGGAAAGGATACTGCAAGATTGAACCCAAAGCTAAGCACTTCTCCCATTGCAAGAAAAGCAATCTAGTTAGCCAAACCAAATCTATAGTTCGAAGAGACTTGCAAAGATATCAAATCATGCATATAAGAATTTAGAGAAGATTCAAATAATATTCATACATAAGCTGATCATAAATCCACAATTCATCGGATCTCGGCAAACACACCGCAAAAAACTATTACATCAAATATATCTCCAAGAACATCGAGGAGAACATGGTATTGAGAATTAAAGAGAGAGAAGAAGCCATCTAGCTACTAGCTATGGACCCGTAGGTCTATGGTAAACCACTCACGCTTCATCGGAAGGGCAACGATGTTGATGTAGAAGCACTCCGTGATTGAATCCCCCTCCGGTAGGACGCTGAAAAAGGCCCCTAGATGGGATCTCACGGGTACAGAAGGTTGCGGCGGTGGAAAAGTGTTTTCGTGGCTCTCCATGTTGGTTATGGGATATATGAGAATATATATAGGCGGAAGAAATAGTTCAGTGGAGTCACGAGGGGCCCACAAGGGTGGGGGGAGCGCTCTACCCTCCTGGGCGCGCCCTCCGTCCTTGTGGCCGCCTCGTGGCTTCTCTCACTTGCACTCCAAGTCATGTGGAGGTCTTCTTGTGATGCCCCCGATTCAACTGTACACTAATAATACACGCAAACGTGTACGATCAAGATCAGGGACTCACAGGGAGATATCAAAACACAACTCTAGACACAAATTCAAATAATACAAGCTTCATATTACAAGCCAGGGGCCTCGAAGGCTCGAATACAAGCTCGATACACAAGCGTCAGCGGAAGCAACAATATCTGAGTACATACATAAGTTAAACGAGTTTTGCCTTAAAAAGGCTAGCACAAACATCAACGATTGAAGCGGCAAGGCCTCCTGCCTGGGACCTCCTAACTACTCCTGGTCGCCGGTGGTCTCCATGTAGTAGTATCCATCGGCGGTGGCATCTGGCTCCAAGGATCCACCATCTGGTTACAACAACCGGAAAGAAGAAAGAAGGGGGAAAAGGGGACAACAAAGCAACCGTGAGTACTCATCCAAAGTACTCGCAAGTATTAGATCTATACTAAGTATGCATTGGTATCAAATGGAAGGGTTGTATCTGTGGACTGAACTAGAGAATGCCAGAATAGAGGGGAAGGCCTAGCCTATCGAAGACAAGCATATTCAAGCAGCTCCAAGCATCTTGAAGCATGTAGAAGAGTAAAGAATAGCAGTTTAATTATCAAGCATGTTGTAAAATTAACGCCTAGAGATCCTTCGTCGACTCCCTGCGAGAAAGCAATCTCGGAGCCACATGTCCATCACATGTCTCAAGTAACCAGTTCTAGTTGTAATAGATCAGGATACAAGTCTGAACGTCCATTACCGTGGACACGGTATTTGAATATATAACTTCCCTTCACGGGTGCACCACGTTACCCAACACACTTGATTACTCTGGTCGAACACACTTTTCTGGGTCAATGCCCGGCCTCGGAAGGTCAACACGTCACAACCCTACCTAGGCTCAGTAGAGAGGTCCCCGCCGGTCTACATCCTAAGCACTTCGGGGTCTTGGGCCCATCGCCCATTGCACTCTGGGTCGTTGCGAGCAGAGTGGATACCAGCACCACCTCAGATGGCTAGCATGATCCGACCATGCCGCAATGCTGAACTGGACGTCTAACAAAGCTTCGACTGATACCATGACGTTGAGGCCCATATCTATTCTCGCGTGGTGGTTAGTGCGTAAAGGCCAGAGGCCAACTCAGAACAAATACCCAAACCTGTTAGTGCATTGGGGGCTTGCGGAGACGAGCAGAGACTCATGATAATGTGACCCCGTCGCCTCGTCTCGTGGATTTACGACAAGGGCCCAGAATGCCTGGCCGTGCGTCATGGAAAACTCGCGGGTGCTCAACGGGGCCGCCCGACTGTCACATCTCCTTGTGGGTACCCCTCAGGGCCGACCCGACTTCAACAATGGTCTCAAGTAAAGTCCGGGTAACTGTGTGTCCAAACACCAAGGGGAAAACCCGAGGAATCACCCTTGGCGAATTCCACTCGATGTAATCATCAAGGTGAACGTAAGAGGCACCACCCTCGAGGTTCACACTTGAGGGGTTGCACGACAGAGTCATATCATGAGTGGTCAAGGAGGAATCACCCTCGATGACCATGACCGAATAGCTACACTACAGAGTCATCATCAGGAGTGCGTTATGAGTTATCACCCCCGGCTCTCGATAGTAGTTCTGCAGAGTTGAGCAACAAAAAGAGGCGTGATGTGATGTGAGGTGTCGGGTTTGGTCGTCGATCACGTTGATCGAGTCATCGATGATGAAGCAGGGGCAACAAGGACAAGGTGGGGGTCACTGATGGACCACTAACCAACCTATAGTAAGTAGTTTAGGATAAGCAGGTAAGGTACAATGAGCAGGTTACAAACGCAGGCTATGCATCAGAATAGGAGCAATCAATTACAGTAGCAAAATCTAATGCAAGCATGGGAGAATGGAATGGGCGATATCGGGATGATCAAGGGGGGGGGGATTGCCTGGAAGCTCCGTTGAAAGGGAAGAAGAGTTGTCGTCGACGTAGTCGATCACAACGGCATCGACATCGGTCTCGAGGTCTACTGGAGAGAAGAGGGGGGAGAAAAAATAAATACAGAGTTAACCAAAGCATAACAGGATAACATGCAGAGCTAGACGTGTTCTAACGCGGTGCTACACGATACCGGCGAAGGGGGATAACATCCGGGAATGCTTTCCCGAAGTTTGGCATTTTTGGACAAACAACCCGGACGGGAAAGGTTGCATGTTCGCTACGCTAGGGATGTGTGACAGACGAATGGACCGCGTATTCGGATTCCTCTCGTCGTTCTGAGAAACTTTCATGTACAAAGTATTTTCATCCGAGTTATGGTTATTTTTCTATGAATTATTAAAGTTATAGCAATATTCTGAAATTAATTTTAAATCTAGAATAGAGTTATTGCACCAGCATGATGTCATCATGACGTCAAGGGTCAACACTGACCGTTGACTGGTCAAACAGGGCAGCGGGGCCCGTTTGTCATTAACCTAACTAATTAGCAGATTTAAATTAACTAAACTAGTTCATTAGGCTAACTAAGCAAGGTCAATTAAGTTAATTAATTAACTATTTAATTAATTGTTTTTATATTTTTTTAAACAAGGGGTCGGGCCCAGCGGTCAGTGGCCCACTAGGGCCAATGGGGCCACGGGCGAAACGGGTGCGGGTGCCCGCCCGCATGGCCACGGGCGTGCGGGCGCTGGAGCATGCCGGCGGCCACGACGGGGCTCGTCGGCCGGCCGTTTCCGGCGACGGAAGCTGGTGCAGCGGGGCGCGTTGGGTAGCGGGTGGGGAGGCGGCCGCACAGTGAGCACCAGCGGCGACCATGGGCGAGCGGGGCAGGTGATTGTGGTGAGTCGCGCGAGCGCTGGCACGGCTACAGGGGCAGAGGAGAGAGGTTCGGGGTCTCACCCCCGTTTGCAGGGGATCAGGGTCGCCGAGGCTCGACAGAGACGCTGAGGGAGAGGTGGGGAGGTGACGCTGACGAGGTGGTGACGAGCGGCGACGGCGCGACGTCAGGGTGGCGGGTGGATCCGAGGAGGGGAGGTAGAGAGGGAGAGGGAGGGGCGCGCTGGGAAGAGGGGCTAGGGTTGGGTTCGGGCGCCGGGGGAGTAGATGTAGGTGGGGGCGACCGGTGGATGGTTGCCATGGCGGCTACCGAGGCCGTGGCGCCCATCGGTGGTGGCCACGAGCTGGAGCCCCTTCCCCTGGCCGGTCGAACAGGGAGACGACCCGGGGAGGGGTTGGGCCAGTCGGGCAGGTGGGATGCCTCAACCATTTTGGGCCAAGTGGCCCAAGGGGCCTTTCTTCTCCTTTTCTTTCCATTTTATTCCCTGGGTCATTTTATTTTTTTAGTTTTATAAAATGTGTAATTAGCTCCTAAATTAGCATTAGTAATTAGACTGCTGCCACAAATAATTTGGCAACTAAATAAAGTAGTTTTATATTTCTTTATTATTTAAAAGCATTTAATTATTGTTTTCACCCACTGTTTTAAATACTTAGGAGCAATTAACACTTTATAAAAAAGTTGGTTCACCACCATAATTACTTATGGAAAATGTGCCACACTCGGAACATTTTAGTTTGCATGTTTGAGAATTTTGAATTTTGACTTAAATTTGAATTGTGTTTTAATGCAAAAGGGGGATTAGTAATAGTAAGAGTGATGACATGGCACCATTAACATGGGATTACTATAGCTTAATTATCCGGACGTCACAATTCTCCTCCACTACAAGAAATCTCGTCCTGAGATTCTAGGAGGTAAAAGAAAACAAATCCAGGTATGCATCTCAAAGACGATCCTCGAGTTTCGAAGTCGCTTCATCTTCAGAATGATTTGACCACTGAACTTTCAAAATTTGATAGCCCTCATACGGGTGTGACGTTCAGCTCGATCGAGAACATGGATCGGATGCTCTTTGTAGGTGAGATCATCTTGCAGGGGGTGAGCTTTAGAAGCCAAGTGGTTTTTGCAATAAGACTTGCGACTAAGGGCATCGTCCATGTCATTAGCCTTGCCATGGGTATAAGAAATACCGTAGCCATAGTCTGTGATTGTTTCCATACATTGTTGCTGATGGAGATCCAGATCTTGCTGAGTAAACACTTACTTCAGACTTTGATGATCGGTGAAGATCTCGCAACGAGTACAAAAAAAGGAAATGTCGCCACAACTTCAGTGCAAAGTTAACTGCAACAAGTTCAAGGTCATGGACTGGAAACGACTGGAGCATTTTCAATTCTCACAAGAGGAGAAACGTTTACGCGTTCAAGGAATAAATCCGTGCTTTGGCCTTAACAACAAAATGAGCATGGGAGCTCACTATCTCATTTGAAGGATGTAGCAGAAGGATGGTTCTAGTGGTGCAAATGATAGAAACGGTATGCCTTTTCAACCATTCCATTCCCAGAATGAGGTCGATATTGGATGGCTTCAAAACAATGGGGGAACATGGAATTCTGACCCTTCAAGTTCAACGGAAATGTTGTGAATAACCATGGTGGTTCGACATTGGCTCGTGGAATGCAACTTGGAATTCCAGCCAAGTGATGGCGGTTCCATCAGGTACGGAACGCCTGTGGTTGTCCCGTCATTGAGCAGCGGGCACTTTCAGGTAGTAAGCCATGAAGGTGACATAGTTGGCAGGGGATACATTAGCAGACTCCAACTTGAAAGTGATGTCACAGAGCCAGTCATCAGCATCATGGGTTGAGTTGAGCTACAGTAGATGACAAGGTTGAATGCGCAAAGTCTTGCAGAGTCACTGAGGTTGGCTGTTGACTCATACTGGGATGCGGAAACTGAGACATGACTCCTTCCATGAACTCGCGATTCAGCTCAACTGCTGCATCATTCCGGCCATGTATTCGGGCGTCCATGACCAGTGGGTCTATCCATCCTGCTTAAATGCAACAGGGGGTAGTTAAGCAAGGGTTGGTGCAAGTGTATGGAGTCATTCATGAGGTAAACAGAACAATGAGCAAAGGCGGAGTAGTCACTGAAGACATACTAATACATATGCGGGGCCAATTACACATTATTTGTAGGAATTCGGACAAGAGAAACATCCTAGATATACTAAGCGGCACACATGCACGTGATGGAGGGATGCAATAACAATACATAACAAAGGCTACATCAACATCGGGGAAAATCTCTGGGGCGAGGGATTATCAAGTGACGATGCAGGGTGCCCTCGATAAAAAGGATCCTGCGGTTAGCGAACATTATGAAGCAGATCTTGGTCCTTAATTCGAGAAACGGGTAATACAAATCTCCAGGTGGATGTGATCACGGGATCCTAATGTTAGATTTAGCAAAATCATTTAACCCGAATAGAATAGATATGAGAGTCCTAGAGTATAGATGAGGAATAAAAGATCCTAATACCACCCAATGGCGACGTGGGCTCGTAAGGCACACAACCATGTTAGTAAAACAATTTTTCGAACACTAGACTCAACTTCGGCCAAGGAGTTGGAAAGGGGGATCCTACAGGTAGTCGGCTCTGATACCAACTTGTGACGCCCCCGATTCAACCATACACTAATCATACTCACAAACATGTATGATCAAGATCAGGGACTCACAGGAAGATATCACAACACAACTCTAGACACAAATTCAAATAATACGAGCTTCATGTTACAAGCCAGGGGCCTCGAGGGCTCGAATAGAAGCTTGATATAGAAGTGTTAGCAGGAGCAACAATATCTGAGTACAGACATAAGTTAAACAAGTTTTGCCTTAAAAAAGCTAGCACAAACATCAACGATCGAAGAGGCAAGGACTCCTGTCTGGGACCTCCTAACTACTCATGGTCATCGGTGGTCTCCATATAGTAGTATCAGCCGACAGTAGTCATTGAAGACATACTGATACATATGTGGGGCCAATTACACACTGTTTGTAGTAGTTCGGACAAGAGAAACATCCTAGATATACTAAGAAGCACACATGCACGTGATGGAGGGATGCAATAACAGTACATAGCAAAGGCTACATCAACGTCGGGGAAAACCTCTGGGCGAGGGATTATCAAGTGACGATGTAGGGTGCCCTCGATAAAAAGGATCCTGCTTTTAGTGAACATTATGAAGCAGATCTTGGTCCTTAATTCGAGAAAGGGGTAATACAAATCTCCGTGTGGATGTGATCACGAGATCCTAATGTTAGACTTAGGAAAATCATTTAACCCGAATATAAGAGATATCAGAGTCCTAGAGTATAGACGAGGAATAAAAGATCCTAATACCACCCAATCATGTAATTAATTAACTAATTAATTAATTGTTTTTATATTTATTTTTAACCTTTTTTTAAACATGGGGCCGGGCCCAGCGGTCAGTGCCCCACTTGGGCCATTCGGGCGACGAGCGATATGGGTGTGGGCGCCCGCTCGCATAGCCACGAGCATGCGGGCACTGGAGCGCGCCGGCGGCCACGGCGGGGCTCACCGGCCGGCCATTTCCGGCGACGGAAGCCGGTGCGGCGGGGCGCGTTGGGTAGCAGGCGGGGAGGCGGCCGCATGGTGAGCAGTAGCGGCGGCAGGTGACTTTACCGAGGCCGCGAGCACTGGCGACAGCTACAGGATTAGAGGAGAGAGGTTCGGGGTCTCACCCCCATTTGCAGGGGATCAGGGTCGTCGAGGCTCGATGGAGCCATCGAGGGAAAGGTGGGGAGGCAACGCCGACCAGGTCGTGATGAGCGGTGACGGCGCGGCGTCGGGGCGGCGGGTGGATCCGAGGAGGGGAGGCAGAGAGGGAGAGGGAGGGGCGCGCTGGGAAGTGGGGCTAAGGTTGGGTTCGGGCGCCGGGAGGAGTAGATGTAGGCGGGGGCGACTGTTGGATGGTTGCCACGGCGGTTGCCGAGGCCATAGTGCCCATCGGCGGTGGCCACGAGCTAGAGCCCCTTGCCCCATTTGGTCGAACAGGGAGATGACCCGGGGATGGGTTGGGCCGGTCGGGCAGGTGGGATGCCTCATCCCTTTTGGGCCAAGTGGTCGAGGGGGCCTTTCTTCTCCTTTTCTTACCATTTTATTCCCTGTTTTCTTTTAGGGTCATTTTATTGTTTTAGTTTTATAAAATATATAATTAGCTCCTAAATTAGCATTACTAATTAGACTACTGCCACAAATAATTTGGAACTAAATAAAGTAGTTTTATATTTTCTTATTATTTAAAAGCATGTAATAATTATTTTCAGCCACTGTTTTAAATACTTAGGAGCAATTGAACACTTTATAAAAAAGTTGGTTCACCACCATAATTAGTTATGGAAAATGTGCCACACTCGGAACATTTTAGTTTGCATGTTTGAGAATTTTGAATTTTGACTTAAATTTGAATTGTGTTTGAATGCAAAAGGGGGATTAGTAATAGTAAGGGTGATGACATGGCACCATTAACATGGGATTACTGTAGCTTAATTATCTGGGCGTCACACTTATGGTCGAAGAAAAATCATCGCGAAAGTTTTATTCCGTTTGGACTCCGTTTGGTATTCCTTTTTTGCGAAACTCTAAAACAAGGAAAAAACACAAACTCACACCGGGCTCTAGGTTAATAGATTAGTCTAAAAATAATATAAAATAACATATTAATGCATATAAAACATCCAAAACAGATAATATAATAACATCGAACAATCGAAAATTATAGATATGTTGCAGACGTATCAAGCATCCCCAAGCTTAATTCCTGCTCGTCCTCGAATAGGTAAGTGATAAAAATAGAATTTTTGATGTGGAATGCTACCTAACATATTTATCCATGTAATTTCTTTTATTGTGGCATGAATGTTCAGATCCGTATGATTCAAAACAAAAGTTTAATATTGACATAAAAACAATAATACTTCAAGCATACTAACAAGGCAATTATGTCTTCTCAAAATAACATAGCCAAAAAAGCTTATCCCTACAAAATCATATAGTCTGGCTATACTCCATCTTCATCACACAAAATATTTAAATCACGCACCACCCCGATGACACTCCAAACAATTGTTTCATACTTTTGATGTTCTAAAACTTTTTCAACTTTCACGCAATACATGAGCGTGAGCCATAGACATAACACTATAGGTGGAATAGACGGTGGTAGTGGAGAAGACAAAAAGAAGGAGATACTCTCACACCAACTAGGCGTATCAACGGGCTATGGAGTTGCCCATCAATAGATATCAATGTGAGTGACTAGGGATTGCCATGCAACGGATGCATTAGAGCTATAAGTTTATGAAAGCTCAAAAAGAAACTAAGTGGGTGTGCATCCAACTTGCTTGCTCACGAAGACCTAGGGCAATTTTAGGAAGCCCGTCATTGGAATATACAAGCCAAGTTCTATAATGAAAATTTCCCACTAGTATATGAAAGTGACAATATAGGAGACTCTCCATCATGAAGATCATGGTGCTACTTTGAAGCACAAGTGTGGTAAAAGGATAGTAGCATTGACCTTTCTCTCTTTTCTCTCATTTATTTTTTATTTTTTTATTTGGGCCTTCTCTCATTTTTTGGCCTCTTTTTTCGTCCGGAGTCTCATCCCGACTTGTGGGGGAATCATAGTCTCCATCATCCTTTCCTCATATGGGACAATGCTCTAATAATGAAGATCATCACACTTTTATTTCCTTACAACTCAAGAATTACAACTCGATACTTAGAGCAAAATATGACTCTGTATGAATGCCTCCAGCGGTGTACCAGGATGTGCAATGAATCAACAGTGACATGTATGAAATAATTATGAACGGTGGCTTTGGCACAAATATGATGTCAACTACATGATCATGCAAAGCAATATGACAATGATGGAGCGTGTCATAATAAACGAAATGGTGGAAAGTTGCATGGCAATATATCTCGGAATGGTTATGGAAATGCCATAATAGGTAGGTATGGTGGCTGTTTTGAGGAAGGTATATGGTGGGTGTATGGTACCGACGAAAGTTGTGGTACTAGAGAGGCTAGCAGTGGTGGAAGGGTGAGAGTGCGTATAATCCATGGACTCAACATTAGTCATAGAGAACTCATATAATTATTGCAAAAATAAATTACTTATCAAAACAAAGTACTAGGCGCATGCTCCTAGGGGGATAGATTGGTAGGAAAATACCATCGCTCGTCCCCGACCGCCACTCATAAGGAAGATAATCAATAAATAAATCATGCTCCGACTTCATCACATAATGGTTCACCATACGTGCATGCTACGGGAATCACAAACTTTAACACAAGTATTTGTCAAAGTCACAATTACTTACTAGCATGACTATAATATCACCATCTTCATTTCTCAAAACAATCATAAGGAATCAAACTTCTCATAGTATTCAATGCACTTTATATGAAAGTTTTTATTATATCCCTCTTGGATGCCTATCATATTAGGACTAAATTTATAACCAAAGCAAATTACCGTGCTGTTTAGAAACTCTCAAAATAATATAAGTAAAGCACGATAGTTCAACAATTTCTATAAAATAAAGCCACCATCGTGCTCCAAAAATATATAAGTGAAGCACTGGAGCAATATTGCCTAGCTCAAAAGATATAAGTCAAGCACATAGAGTATTCTAATAAATCATGATTCATGTGTGTCTCTCTCAAAATGTGTGTACAAAAAGGATGATCATGGCAAACTAAAAAGTAAAGACTCAAATCATACAAGACGCTCCAAGCAAAACACATATCATGTGGTGAATAAAAATATATCCTCAAGTGAAGTTACCATGGACGAAGACGAAAGAGGGGATGCCTTCCGGGGCATCCCCAAGCTTAGGCTCATGTTTATCCTTGAATATTACCTTGGGATACCTTGGGCATCCCCAAGCTTAGGCTCTTTCCACTCCTTATTCCATAGTCCATCAAATCCTTACCCAAAACTTGAAAACTTCACAACACAAAACTCAATAGAAAATCTCATAAGCTCCGTTAGTACAAGAAAATAAATCATCAATTTTAGTACTGCTGTGAACTCATTCTTTATTTATATTGGTGTAATATCTAATGTATTCCAACTTTTCCATGGTTCATACCCCCCGATACTAGCCATAGATTCATCAAAATAAGCAAACAACACATAGAAAACATAATTTGTTAAAAACAAAACAGTCTGTAACAATCTGGAGATTTCGAATACTTTTCTAAGTCCAAAAATTCTGAAAAATTAGGAAGACCTAAGAAATTAGTCTCTGGATCCTCTGCAAAAAGAATCTGTATTCTATCGGGCTTGTGCTAAAAATGAAAATTAATATCCTGGGCGCAAAAATTTCTATTTTTTAGCAAGATCAAATCAACTATCACCATAAGCTATCCCGAAGGTCTTACTTGGCACAAACACTAATTAAAACACAAAACCACATATAACCAGAGGCTAGATGAATTAAAGCAAAATACAACCTAAAAAGAAAAATAAAAAAATAAAAATAAAATTGGGTTGCCTCCCAACAAGCGCTATTGTTTAACGCCCTTAGCTAGGCATAAAATGCGAATAGATCTAGGTATTATCGTCTTTGGCATGCAATCCATAAGTGGCTCTCATAATAGATTCATATGGAAATTTAATTTTATTTCTTGGAAAGTGTTCCATGCATTTCCTTAACGGAAATTGAAATCTAATGTTTCCTTCTTTCATATCAATAATTGCACCAATTGTTCAAAGGAAAGGCCTACCAAGAAAAATAGGACATGTAGGATTGCAATCTATATCAAGAACAATCAAATTTATGGGCACATAATTCCTATTTTCAACAATAGGAACATCATTAATTATTCCCATAGGTTTCTTAATAGTGGAATCCGCAAGATGCAAATTTAAAGAACAATCATCAAATTCACGGAAACCTAGCACATCACATAAAGTTTTTGGAATCGTGGAAACACTAGCACCCAAATCACACAAAGCATGACACTCATAATCTTTAATCTTAATCTTAATAGTAGGTTCCCACTCATCATAAAGTTTTCTAGGGATAGAAACTTCCAATTCAAGCTTTTCTTCAAAAGATTTCATCATAGCATCAACGATATGTTTAGTAAAAGCTTTGTTTTGATTATAAGCATGAGGAGAATTCAAAATGGATTGCAACAAGGAAATACAATCTATTAAAGAACTATTATCACAATTAAATTCCTTGAAATCCAAAAGAGTGGGTTCATTGCTACTTAAAGTTTTGATCTCTCCAATCCCACTTTTATCAATTTTTGCATCAAGATCTAAAATCTCCGAATCATTGGGATGCCTTTTAACTAAAGTTGACTCATATCCAGTCCCATCTTTATCAAGATTTATATTGGAAAACAAAGATTCAATAGGAGTCACATCAATTACTTTAAGATCTTCATCATTATTCAAAGATTCTGGTTTAGCGACCATCTTATTTACTAAGGTAGCTTGGTTATGGGTGATTTGGCCTACTAAATTTTCAAGATGAGCAAATTGTGATCTCAAACCATAAATTCCTTAGACATATCATCGAGCTCTATATTCATGTATTCCATAAAACTTTTCTGCTCCTTAAGCTCATTTCTAAAGATATTATTATGCTCAGATTGCAAAGACATGAAGCTTCTAACGTTATTTTCAATTTCTTCCAACCTCCTGGAGTGAGGATCAAAGTTTTTTGGTTGATTCATCATGACAAAGCAAGCAATCCAACACACGAGCACACAAAAAGCAAACGAAGAAGACGAACGGAAGAGGGGCGAAGAAAAGGCAAATCTTTTCGACAATCATTTTAGAAGTGGGGGAGAGGAAAACGAGAGGTGAATGGAGAATAATGTAATGCAAGTGATGAGAGTTTATGATGGGTACTTGGTATGTCTTGACTTGGCATAGATCTCCCCGGCAACGGCGCCAGAAATTCTTCCTGCTACTTCTTGAGCTTGCATTGGTTTTTCCCTTGAAGAGGAAAGGGTGACGCAGCGAAGTAGAGTAAGTATTTCCCTCAGTTTGACAACCAAGGTATCAATCCAGTAGGAGACAACAAACAAGTCACCGAATACCTGCACAAACTATCAACAACTTGCACCCAACGCGATAAAGGGGTTGTCAATCCCTTCACGGTTACTTGCAAAATTGAGATCTGATAGAGATAGATAAACGTTAAAGTAAATATTTTTGGTTTATAGATCGGAAAGTAAAATATTGCAAAATAGTAGATCAGAAACTAATATGATGGAAGCTACAACTTGTATGATGGAAAATAGACCTGGGGGCTATAGGTTTCACTAGAGGCTTCTCTCAAGATAGAAAATATTACAGTGGGTGAAAAAATTACTGCCGAGCAATTGATAGAAAATCACAAAGTTATGCCGATAACTCAGGCAATGTTAATGAATATAGGCATCACGTCCATGTCAAGTAGACCGAAATGATTCTGCATCTACTACTATTACTCCACACATTGACCGACTCCTGTATGCATCTACAGTATTAAGTTCATAAAGAATAGAGTAACGCATTAAGTAAGATGACATGATGTAGATGAATTAACTCAAGAAATATGATGAAAACCCCATCTTTTTATCCTTGATGGCAACTGAGGGAGTCCTGGATTAGGGGGTGTCCGGATAGCCGGACTATATCTTCGGCCGGACTCCTGGACTATGAAGATACAAGATTGAAGACTTCGTCCCGTGTCCGGAAGGGACTTTCCTTGGCGTGGAAGGCAAGCTTGGCGATACGGATATGTAGATCTCCTACCATTGTAACCGACTCTGTATAACCCTAGCCCTCTCCGGTGTCTATATAAACCGGAGAGTTTTAGTCCGTAGGACGGAGAACAATCATACCATAGGCAGCTTTTAGGGTTTAGCCTCTCTGATCTCGTGGTAGATCTACTCTTGTACTACCCATATCATCAATATTAATCAAGCAGGACTTAGGGTTTTACCTCCATCAAGAGGGCCCGAACCTGGGTAAAACATCGTGTCCCCTACCTCCTGTTACCATCCGACCTAGACGCACAGTTCGGGACCCCCTACCCAAGATCCGCCGGTTTTGACACCGACATTAGTGCTTTCATTGAGAGTTCCTCTGTGTCGTCACTTTTAGGCCCGATGGCTTCTCCGATCATCAACAGCGATGCGATCTAGGGTGAGACTTTTCTCCCCGGACAGATCTTCGTATTCGGCGGCTTTGCACTGTGGGCCAATTCGCTTGGTCATCTGGAGCAGATCGAAAGCTACGCCCCTGGCCATCAGGTCAGATTTGGAAGTTTGAACTACACGGCTGACATCCGCAGAGACTTGATCTTCGACGGATTCGAGCCACAGCCGAGCGCGCCGCACTGTCACGATAGGCATGATTTAACTCTACCGCCAAACAGCGATCTGGAGGCCGCGCCTGTGTCCGCTCTGACCCCTAGCTCGGAGCCGATCACACCAATCGAGGATGGGTGGTTAGACACCGCCTTAGGGGCTGCAATCTCTATGGCGATCGAGCCGAACACCAACCCTATTCTCTGCGAAGCCCTTGACTCCAAGGAGCCGAACTCCTCTCCTGACTCCGAGCCCTCTGCGCCCCTACCGATCGAACCCGATTGGGCGCCGATCATGGAGTTCACCGCCGCGGACATCTTTCAGCACTCGCCCTTCAGCGATATTCTGAATTCACTAAAGTCTCTCTCTTTATCAGGAGAGCCCTGGCCGGACTATGACCGGCAGGGTTGGGATGTGGATGACGAAGAAATTCGATGCCCACCCACCACCCACTTCGTAGCCACTGTCGATAATTTAAACGACATGCTCGACTTCGACTCCGAAGACATCGACGGTATGGATGACGAAGTAGGAGACGAACATGAACCAACGCCTATAAGGCGCTGGACAGCCACCTCATCTCATGATGTATACATGGTGGACACACCCAAAGGAAGCGACAATGAGGAACACAGGGATGCAACGAGGAATCATTCACTCGAAAAGCAATCAAAGCGGCGACGTAAGCGCCGCTCCAAGCCCCGCCTCGACAAAGACACCAGCCATACAGACCCAGCCATAGAGCAAGACGAGCCGGTGAACGACGAATATGCCTTCGAGCAAGCGTCCGAACAGGGCAACTTGGATAAACAAACCGAACACCCCGTCCCTGGCGAAAACAACAGTCCAGATGACCTTACGCCGGATAAACTCATGGAGCAAAAGAACCTCCACAAAAGGCTCGTCGCCACTGCGCATAGCCTGAAAAAGCAGAAGCGGAAGCTAAAACCTGCGGAAGATGCACTCAGAATCAGATGGAGCAAAGTACGCAACACCGCTGATAAATATGCCGGCAGTTGCCGCACAAAAAGCTATCCAAAGCGAAAGCTACTGCCTGAATTTGACGAGGAGGACTTAGAGCCCCCGCAGACAAAAAATAGGAAGGCCATCCGGTCGGATGGACGACCGCATGGCCAGCATGGAGCGGCAAGCGGCGCCGCACACAAGCCGGCACGCGATCCACCAAAGGATCCGCATCAAAAAGACGACCCAGCCAGATCTATATACAGGCCAAGAAAGCAAGCTCTAGTAAGCAATGCAACACAAAAAATATCCGAACATCACGGCACACCCAAATACAGGGGTGCCACACACCCCCTATGTTTCACCGATGAGGTGCTGGACCATGAATTTCCAGTGGGATTCAAGCCCGTAAACATAGAGGCGTACGACGGAACAACAGACCCTGGGGTCTGGATCAAGGATTATATCCTCCACATACACATGGCCAGAGGAGATGACCTCCACGCCATAAAATACTTACCCCTCAAGCTTAAAGGGCCAGCCCGGCATTGGCTCAAAAGCCTTCCCAAAAACACCATTGGAAGTTGGGAAGAGCTTGAGGATGCTTTCCGGGCAAATTTTCAAGGGACCTATGTCCGCCCTCCGGATGCAGACGACCTCAGTCACATAACTCACCAGACTGGAGAGTCAGCCCGGAAATTCTGGAACAGATTTCTTACTAAAAAGAATCAGATAGTCGACTGTCCGGACGTTGAAGCCCTAGCAGCTTTTAAGCACAACGTTCGAGACGAATGGCTCGCCAGACACCTCGGCCAAGAAAAGCCAAGAACAATGGCCGCATTAACAAGCCTCATGACCCGCTTTTGCGCAGGAGAGGACAGCTGGTTGGCAAGATGTAGCACCAGCGACCCAAGTACATCCGAAGTTAGGGATGGAAACGGAAAACCCTGACGCGGCAAGGACCAATGCCGAAATAAGGGAAACAGCCCAAAGAGCACGGCGGTCAATGCCGGATTCAAAAGCTCACGGCAGAATCAGGGAAAGCCGCCCCTCAAGGATAATAGGGACGAGCTATCCAACTTAAAAAAAATCTTGGACAAGATATGTCAAATACACAGTACTCCCGGGAAGCCTGCGAACCATACCCACAGAGATTGTTGGGTTTTCAAGCAAGCCGACAAGCTCAACACCGAACACAAGGGGCTCAACACACCAAGCGAGGACAACGACGAACCCCACAAGAAGAGCACCAGGAAACAAAAGGATTTCCCACAAGAATTCAAAACAGTAAATTTACTTCACATGACGAACAGAACGGCGCCACCAGAGATACGCGCCATACGGCCTATCCCAAAGGAGTCTCGTCATTGGTTGTTAAAACCAATCACCTTCGACCATCAGGATTACTCTAGAAGTATCCAGAACGCAGGCTGGACTGCCTTGGTATTAGATCCAATAATCGGCGGACTCCGCTTTACAAATGTCCTGATGGACGTCGACAGTGGTCTAAACCTGTTATACCAGGACACAATCCGCAACATGGGGATAGACCCAACAAAAATTCGCCATAGCAAAACCTCCTTTCAAGGGGTAACGCCAGGCCCAGATGCCCGCTGTATGGGTTCTCTTCGGCTAGAAGTTATGTTCGGCTCCCCCGATAACTTCTGTCGCGAACAGCTAACTTTCCACATCGCCCCATTCTCAAGTAGCTATCAAGCACTGCTGAGACGCAAAGCTTTCGCTCGCTTTAACGCAATACCGCATTATGCATCTCTTACGCTTAAGATGCCCGGTCCACGAGGCATCATCTCGTTAAAGGGAAAACATTGAGTGTTTCCCCCGCGCGGAAAACAGTGCGGCTGCCTTGACAGCCCCACAATAAAGTGGCTTCACTAGCCAAAGCATCTAAACAGGTCGCCAAGACCACGGACACGGCTAGACGAGTCCGGCATAAACATATAATTGATAAAGGCTTAATAGTCGTATACCCCTGTACTAGGGGCTCCATGCATATAAAACAAGAGACAATAAAGCTCAATTTTACCCATTTCGATTTATACTTCGTTTATTTAGTATAACTTATGTTCGGCATGATCTTTATTTAACTAAGTTCCTCTCTTTTACAGATGAACACCGTGCTACGCCCGTATAGGATGCGGCACAACGGAGACACAGGCGCAGACGTGCAGCAGGGACCTGTTCCAAGGATTCTTTTCAGATTAAGACCCTGCGTAAACCTTTTTTACTGTCTCTTGTTGATACACATCCCCCGGTTTCTTGATATAACCAAGGAGGAGGCTGGCGTTTTGGCATGTGGCCACGTCAGAATTTTGCACGTACCTGGACACTAGGGGCTTATTACTAAGGGCGTTATCTCGCCCACCCTCATAAAGACTGAATACCTTAGGGAGTGTTAGGCGTGGCGAGGGCCTTATATGCATCAGCTCCGAATCATGTCTTTGGTCAAATGTTGGGTTTGCCCGGCTCTTGTGTTTTGTTGCCTTACGTTCCGCTCTATCAGCTAAGGCGGCACCAGGAGAACTACTGCGATTGTGCCCCAGTTCGGCCAGGCGAGCACCTCAGTAGAGAAAGCCGAAAACTGACTGTCATGATATAGCGTGAGACTGGTCAACCACTCGATGACTTACCGGAATCTTTAGGATTCCTCCGCATTAACGAAGGGCCGTTTCCCAGCCAGGCACATATGCGCCACGAGTTCGGGCGAGCGCAGGCGCCACCAGGGGCTATATAAGTAGCCTCACTGTCAAACTCCTATGGCTAAGTGAAAGTGATAAAGCATCATAGTCCGATTGCCTAGTTCGCTGCGCTATCACCTCCTTTGTAGGACCAAGACGTTGGGTCAAGTGTGAAAATGCGCGTTCTGCGAACACCCCCGCATTATGTGCGTGGGGGCTGAAGCCGACGACTGCCATCTTTCAGATTATATATATATGTTAAACAGTCGCACATGAGGTATAATAATATTTGCAGGCACAAGTATAAAAAGCTTCCACAATTTATCAAAATATTGTTTTACAAATAATATATGTTATTCGAATATAGTATCCTTCGAGCACTGCGTCTCTATTAAACGAGCGCCTTGCAGAACTTCCTGAAAATAGTGCTCGGTAGGTACTCGGCTTCCATCCGAGTGTGGGGATGCAACATCGGTGGCTTCCATTTCCGCCCAGTATGTCTTGACACGGGCAAGAGCCATCCATGCACCCTCTATGCACGCTGACCGCTTCATCGCATTGATATGTGGCGCCGCACCAAGGAACTGCTGCACCAAGTTGAAATAACTTTTAGGCTCTGGCCTCTCTGGACACAGATGACTCATGACATACTTCATGGCGAGTCCGGACAACCTATTTAGCTCGACCCATTCGGCCAAACGATCGGCTAAGGACAGTGGGCGGTCTGGATTGTGGAACTACGACCAGAGAGCTTTTCCACTTCACGATCTTCTTGATCTCGGAAGTGTTCGGCCGCATCTGCGGTACTCGCTGCTAAATCCATATAGGTGTCCGCCGTACTCCACATCTGGTCTAACGGAGCATGTTTAGGATCACAGAACTTCCTCCACAGCATAAAGGGCTTTCCAGCCGCGATCTCTCCGACCTGACGCAACTCCTCCTTCATAGCTCTCATCACAGAGCGAGCATCCTTGGCATCAGCAACGGCCTTCTTCAGGTCCGCCTGTTCCGCCCGATCTTCTTTTTCAAGAAGCTTGCAATGGTCAGCAGCGTTCTTCAGCCTCACGGCCATCTCGGCCATTTCCTTCTTGCTTTGTCAGTGAGCAGCCTGTTTGGCTTTCAGCTCTTCAATTGCCTTTCCGACAGCCGCATCACTTTGCCTGGCTTGCTCCTTGGCTCGGGCAAGTTCTGCCCGGAGATTTTCCATGGCAGCAGCACCATCTGCATCAAGCACACACATTGTAAGATACTGGCATAAAGCTCCTCTTACCAAGCGCCGCCGAAGGAATTATATACCTTGTGCCTCGTCAAGCCGCTTGTTGACAAACGCAATGTCGGCATCTGCCACGTCAAGTTGCCGCTTTAGCTCGGCAAATCCGTCAGTCCGGCTCGCCGCCGGACACTTCGCCACCAACGTATAAAGGCGGCATATTAGACCTGGGATTATGATCCTCTGTGCGCCATCACTTTTGACAACACACAGAGTCTCACGGGCTACTATCTACACAAGGCGCATCTTATTTATGCGCAACTGTCCAAAAAGGGTACATTATTTTGCGTACCTCAAAACCTGTCAATAAACTCCTGACGGCCTCGTGCAATCCGCTCTCCGCGGATGAAATCCTCTCAATCACCGTACCCATCAATGCACGGTGCTCCTTTGAGATAGATGCTCGCTAAAAAGAAAACTCCTCTCTACTTACGGCTCGGTGGAGGGCTGATCCCTTGAGGGCATAATTCGGTCGAAGTATCCCCCAGCACAGGACCCTCTGGCGAAGATTTCTTCCCCCTCTTTAAGGCCATGGTCTCCGGGTCTTTAGAGGCGGTCCTCTTCTTCCCCTGAGGAGAGGAATTTTTGATTCCTCCCTTCCGGACAACCTCCTTTGAGGAGGCTGTAGCTCCCTTGTCCCCTCCCTCGCTTCCCTTTGAAGGCACAACCTCCAACATCCTGACTAGCACGGGACCTGGCGTGGTCTCGGGGAGGGGGGCCGGACACCTGATTAGCTTTGCTTTCGCTATCCACTCCTGTTTAAAGGACAGCTCTTTTAGGGGCAATTTTATGATAGATATACGGATAGCGAGTCCGGGCACAGGGCTACTTACTTGAGTATCCGGACGATTGCAGCTCAGACCCGCGTCCTCCGTAGAATCCGGACACACTGCTTGTGGTCCAAAGAACAATTTGTACACCTCCATGGGCGTCATGCCAAGAAAATGTTGGAGAACTCGTGGTCCCTCCGGGTTGAGCTCCCACAGGCGGAGGGGGCGACGTTTGCAGGGCAGAACTCGGCGAATTAACATAACCTGCGTCACCACGACCAGATTGATGTCTCTTTCTAGGAGATCTCGGATGTGGCCCTGCAACAGGGGCACGTCCTTTGCCAGCCCCCAGTCCAGCCCTGTATTGACCCACGACGCCAGTCATGGCGGGGGACCCGAGCGAAAGGCAGGTGGCGCCACCCACTTAGGGGCCCTGGGAGCGGTGATATAAAACCACTCTCGTTGCCATAAGCTGGACTCCTCTTGAAAAGAGCCCTCGGGCCATGGAGTACCAGCATTCTTGCTTATAAGAGCACCTCCGCACTCCGCGTGCCGTCCCTCGATCATCTTCGGCTCTACTTTGAAGGTCTTGAGCCATAGTCCGAAGTGAGGAGTGATACGGAGGAAGGCTTCACACACAACGATGAATGAGGAAATATGGAGGATGGACTCCGGGGCTAAGTCGTGAAATTCCAGCCCATAATAATACATGAGCCCCCTCACGAAGGGATCCGTCGGGAAGCCTAGCCCCCGAAGGAAGTGAGACATGAACACCACACTCTCACCGGGCTTGGGAGTGGGAATGACCTGCCCATGAGCAGGCAGCCTAAGCGAGATTTCGCCGGTCAAGAACCTGGCCTCTCTCAACTTCAGCACGTCCTCCTCCGTGACGGAGGAGGGCATCCATCGGCCTAGAAGGTCGGAACCGGACATTGTCGAAGGTCCAAAGCGCCTGAAATCTGGAGCCTTGGGTGTTGGAACTCGAGGTGAAGGGCGAACTCGTTTGAGATTGAAAGAAAGGAGTAAGGCCTTGGTCTCTTTATAAGAGGTTGAATACCAAGGGCCTTCCCCGTGACCGTTTGGGACTCGCCTTTGATCGAGAAAATATACCAACGGGTACAGTTAGGTTACCCACGCCCGTATTGATGAGAATACCGGAATAAGGGGACACGATCTCTGCTTTAACAAGACGTGCCAAGGAAACCGCCTCGCTAAACGCGCTGAGGTAGAACAATAAAATGATTCGAATAAAGACTTGGCTGTGGTGTGATCTCACGCTACGGAATACGTCAGCAGATTAGATTTGTGTAAATGTTATTCTCTCTATGGCAATATGTGGAAACTTATTTTGCAGAGCCGGACACTACCTTTGTGTTCAAAATCTTCTATGAAGTACTTGGAGGAGGAACCCGCCTTGCAATGCCGAAGACAATCTGCGCGCCGGGCTCGTCATCATTGAAGCCTGGTTCAGGGGCTACTGAGGGAGTCCTGGATTAGGGGGTGTCCGGATAGCCGGACTATATCTTCGGCCGGACTCCTGGACTATGAAGATACAAGATTGAAGACTTCGTCCCATGTCCGGAAGGGACTTTCCTTCGCGTGGAAGGCAAGCTTGGCGATACGGATATGTAGATCTCCTACCATTGTAATCGACTCTGTGTAACCCTAGCCCTCTCTGGTGTCTATATAAACCGGAGAGTTTTAGTCCGTAGGATGGAGAACAATCATACCGTAGGCTAGCTTTTAGGGTTTAGCCTCTCTGATCTCGTGGTAGATCTACTCTTGTACTACCCATATCATCAATACTAATCAAGCAGGACATAGGGTTTTACCTCCATCAAGAGGGCCCGAACCTAGGTAAAACATCGTGTCCCCTGCCTCTTGTTACCATCCGACCTAGATGCACAGTTCGGGACCCCCTACCCGAGATCCACCGGTTTTGACACTGACAGCAACAATACAATATGTGCCTTGCTGCCCCTACTGTCACTGCGAAAGGACACCACAAGATTGAACCCAAAGCTAAGCTCTTCTCCCATTGCAAGAAAAACCAATCTAGTTGGCCAAACCAAATTGATACTTCGAGGAGGATTGCAAAGATATAAAATCATGCATAAGAATTCAGAGAAGATTCAAATAATATTCATAGATAATATGATCATAAATCCACAATTCATTGGATCTCAGCAAACACATCGCAAAAAAGTATTACATCGAATAGATGATGCGGAGCATCCTATGGTCATCCCCATGGACCTACCATCATCTCATGAAGTGCCAAGAGGACCTATGCCACGAGCTACAGCTAGGGATCTCGAGATCGAGGTGACTTCTTTCTTTAGTGATATTACATATGATCCACTCGAGACATGGCTACTACCTAAGTCCGAGATGTTGTGCATGATTAGGTACCAAGAGGACCGCCCCGAAGATGCATGTGAAGACGGACAAGCCGCCAAGTCCACGGATGAAGAGGAACGCCGAAAGGAGAAGAAGGTAGCTCCAGGTCCTGAACATCCGGCCCCAGGCCCGAACATCCGGCCGCTGGAGACAACCACTACAGCAGCAGCCACCCAGCCGCCAAGTGCTACAGGCCCCGGACATCTGGCGTCAACCCCAGACATCCGGCGCCTCGCCAACACCCGGACTTGCCCCCGGATATCTAGCACCCTCCAACCAGAGAGCGATAAGGCCAGCCCCGCCAGCCCGGACAAGAGAGCGATAAGGCCAGCCCCGCCAGTCCGGACATCCGGCCTGCCAGCCCGGACATCCGGCTCCCCGTGAAGCCCCGGACATCCGGCCCGACGCCCGGACATCCGGCCCTCCTTGCCTGCGTGCAGTGCTTCTGGGCCGAGGCCCATGTACCCCTTTCCCCCTTAGACTATATATACTTCCCCTCCACCTGCGTTTTAGGGTTAGCAAAGGATTCGCTCATTTTGTGTGAGAGCTTTGCTCATCCACTTGGTTACCTTCTCCTCGGAGATCGCGCCTCCTCGGAGAAGATCCCCCAAGCGGATTCAAGACCCCATCACGGGAAGAACTCAAGAGCTCCTCACAGAGAAGATCATGCTACTTGTATAGTCCCTAGTTGACTATGGATCTTGTATCTCTTTTGTGTTCGAGGATCTAGCGCATGTGTGATCATTCTTGTTGGTTTTAGTGTTTCTCTCATGTTTCCCCTCGTGTTTCCCCTCGTGATTCCCCTAGTGTTCTTCGTGATCCTAGCGGGAGCCGCTCCTTTCATGAAAGATCGGCCATCTAGGGTTCCACCCTACATGATCTTGGATCAGAGCAAGGTTGATCACGAATTTGGAGCCCCTACCCCCATGTTTTCTAGCTTAATTTTGTTGATTTTGTCCTAAATTCAAAAATTCCCCACAAAAAATAGCCCCCAAAGTTTTTTGTAATTTATTGGCGTGATGAAGTTTTGTTGGATTTGATCCGTGAATTTCATGTGTTGCTAGTAGATCTAGCTTTCCCCCATCTTTTCCCAAATTTCCATCCACAAAATCCCCCGAATTTTGCCCCGATTTGCCACGTTCCACACGGAGATCATCCACGGATCCAGAGCCCGGACATCCGGCCCGAAACCCCGGACATCCAGCCTTCAAGCCTAGACATCCGGCCCCTGGCAGCATCACTTCCATCCACCGCCCCGTTTTCCGTCCAAATTTCCACAAATTTTGTTCCGGTGCCCACATACACTTCCGCATACCACCACCACTTCCGCATAGCACCACCACTTCCCACATATACCACCATCGCTTACCACTATCAACTCCGACAAATTTGTCATGTTTTGCTTTGAGAATTTGAGTTGCAGTTCCGTGTCCTATTGCATTTCGGCTATTTAGGTACGGTTCGACATCAACATCACCACCGCTCATCTTCGCCATGGACGCATCATCGGCAACAACCACTTCACCATTTTTGACACCATCAACCGTTTCTTGCTTACAAACAACCAACATCAAACAGTAACATTTTCTTGGTATCGTGATATATCATTCTTGCCATTGCATTTATAGCCATCATAGCCCAATTTTGTGTATCTTACCCATCGAGACTAGCCTTTGAGTATTGCCGGCGACGTGACTTGTGCACATTAGTGATCATACTTCCCATAGCATACGTACCATATCATTGGTGCATATCTTGGTATCATCTCTTGTGTCACAAGGTTGTCATCGCATACACAATTGCTATCTTGGTTCGTAACACATTGCATGAGAAAAGAGCTCAAAACAGAAAGAGCCAACCAAGCTTTTAAGCAAAAAGGAAAGACAAGCAAAGAGCTTTTAAGCAAGAACCATATCATCATACAACATTAAGATTGTCATACTAGATCATCTTGGATCATATCATCGGAATACCATACATAGAGCATACTTGGGATAGAAGTCGTTTCATTTTTGCTTAGTAGGTTGTGCACAAGTCTTTGTATCCGCCTATTGTGCAACCGTGCTAGCATCTCTATAGTGTTGTGCAACAAGAGCAATTTCATGGATTCCACATTTTGGCTCATCCTTGGTTGCATGACCCCATTTATCTCTTTGCGTGTGTGTTTCCGTGTACCATATTTTGCTATCGGTCTACTTGTTGCATTGCAAATTTGTGAATCTTTTCCAACATTATTTAAGCTCACTAACAATTGCATCAAATTTTGTGCCACCATCCTAACCGAGCTCCACCATAAGCTTTTAATTGTGTAGGTGTCAGAAACCGACAAGAATTGGTACCAATCGTGCTATTTCCTTGTTCCACGTTGGAGTTATCATTGATCCATCTTCAACTTCGGTCAAGGTACATTTGGTATTATTCTTCTCCTTCTACCACTCACAAAATTGTTTGGAATGATGGATAGGCCAAGTACTTCTACCAACCCACTCTTCATCGAGCAAGACGATGACATGTCTTCCTACGTCACAAAGAGCCACCTCTTTGGTGCACAACGTGCTTTGCATCAAGAGAAACAAGCAATGAGTGAACGCAACGACAACCTCACCGCCGACTTGCGACTCTCCGAGTAATGTACAAGAGACTATTTTGACAACAAACTCGACAACCACAAGCAACAGAATGATGCAAGAATGGACGAGATTCGTGCTTTGTTGCTCAACCTCTCTTCTTCCACTTCATCCTCATCAAGACGGAGCCACTCAAGTCAACACTCTGACTACACCATCTCCGGCTCAAGTACACCGACATCGAACACTATTCGTTGTGCCGCATGCCAAGATTGGCAAGCAAACCGCAATCCTCTACACGACAACAACTCTCAAGAGCAAGCTCGTGCGCAAGAACATCGACATCGTCAAAACCAAGCTACTCTCGAGCAAGCACAAGAACGGCAACAACAACACCAACCAGAAGAGGAAGAGCGAGCACGTCTACACCTAGATGCACAAGATGCCGAGGCACAACGCCAAGAACAACAATTCCAAGAAGCTAGAGCACTTGAGGCGCAATGTGCACTCTACGGCACGAATCACGCTGTTGCCCAACGCAACCGCCATAGGCGCGAGCAAGAATAAGCACTTCACGAAGAAGTTCCAGAACGGATTTACCAATCACGGGTGCATCGTCAAGTTCCTCAAGCTCGTCCACAACCTCGCCAACAACCTCAAGTTCAACAACAGCAAGAAGACATTGGAAATCCTCCATGACAAGAACAAGTTGTGAGAGACGATCCTCCTCGACAACGACGTCATCATCCCCAACCCCAACACAATGAAGAGCAAAGCTACGGCAAGCTAAAGTTTACCATGCCCAAGTTCAATGGAAGCAATGATCCCGAAGAGTACCTTTCATGGGCATTGAAGGTCGACAAAATCTTCCGCTTGCACAACTATGAAGAGGAGAAGAAGATCGCGATGGTATCCCTTGAGTTCCAAGACTACGTCCTCATTTTTTGGGAATAAGTCATTGAGCGTCGAGAGGCAAGAGGTGAACCACCCATCACTACTTGGGCGCAAATGAAGGATGTCATGAGAGCACGAATCGTGCCAACCTACTACAACCGCGACCTCTTCAAGAAACTCCAACTCGTCAAGCAAGGAACCAAGAGCATTGAAGAATACTACATGGAAATGGAAATTGCCATGATACAAGCCAATGTCACGGAAGATGATGAGCAAACTATGGCACGTTTCTTGAATGGACTCAATCATCCCATCAAGAAGATCGACGACTTCCAACCATACTCGAACCTCATCGAGCTAGTGCATCAAGCTACCAAAGCGGAACATCAAGTGTAAGATGACTTCAAGTATGCCAAGTTCTCATCCAAGACCTATGGCTTCTCCAACACTCAAGCTTCAACGACTCCAACACGTTCTACATCAACCAAGCCTTCTACAAGCAACAACGACAAGTTCAGTTACAAGAAAACTTCGACAACTCCAATTCATCATCCTACTACAAGCGAATTCATGCCGAGAGCTTCATCATCATCTACCCCAACCGATGAGACCGTTAAGAGAAGTTCCTTCAAATGCTTCACATGCGGAGGCCGAGGCCAAAAGACATTTGAATGTACCAACAAGCGAACCAAGATCCTCAACGACGATGGTACATATGACTCCATGAGTGAAGGAGAAATGGAAGCCCTTGAGCAAGTGGCAATGCACTGGCAAGTGAACGACAATGAAGAAGAACAAGTCTTTTCTTACAAAGATTCAAGTCCCGCTCTCGTTGTCTCCAAGATCTTGACTCTTCAACATCAACAAGAAGAAGACCAAAGATGCCATATATTTCATACAAAGGCCGGCATCAATGGAAGGTCCATCAAGGTCATCATCGATGGAGGGAGTTGCCATAACTTAGCAAGTGAAGAACTATGCTCCAAGCTCCAATTGGTTAAGATGAAGCACCCACATCCCTACAAAGTTCAATGGCTAAGCGACTCCGACACCATCCAAGTGGAGCATAGAGTGCAAGTCTCCTTCAAAATCAGAGCTTACGAAGACACTTTGGAGTGTGATGTCATTCCAATGATCGTTTGCCACCTTCTTCTCGGGCGACCATGGCAATTTGATAGAGGTGTCATCCACAATGGCCGAACGAATCACTATATCTTCAAGATGAAAGGAAAGGAGTACGTACTTCGCCCTATGTCTCCAAGCCAAGTGATCACCGACCAGCAAACCACCCATCATGGAGAGAATAGTGAGAGAGCGAACCACCAAAAAGAGAGTGAGTGCCACAAGCCCAAATCGAGTGCCTCCACGATGAGCCAAAAGAAGAACTTAGTTCTATTTGCCACCAAAAGTGAGATAAGAGAAGTGTGTGAGAACCCATCAAGTGTCCTACACTGTGTCCTTTTGTGCAAGGATGAGGCACCAAAAGCTAACACCTCTCACACTCTACCTTTAGTGTTGTCTTCTATTTTGCAGGAATTCCAAGATGTTTTCCCGGACGAGCTACCTCCGGGTCTACCTCCACTATGAGGCATTGAGCACCGAATCGACCTCATCCCCGAAGCTCCCCTTCCTAACAAGGCCCCATATCGCGTCAACCCTGAAGAAACTAAAGAAATACAAAGGGAAATATTGCGCCTCCATGGAGTACCAAAGACGATAGTCTCGGACCACGACGTCAAGTTCCTAAGCTACTTTCGGAAAACCCTATGCGCCAAGCTCGGAATCAAGCTACTCTTCTCCATGGCTTACCATCCACAAACCGACGGCCAAACGGAGGTGACCAACCGCACACTCTCCGCTCTACTTCACGTGCTAATCAAGAAGAGAATCAAGGAGTGGGAGGAGTGTCTACCTATCGCCGAGTACGCCTACAACCGAGCAAGACACTCGACTACCGACAAGTCCCCCTTTGAGGTCATCTACGGGTTCAACCCATTGTCCCCATTGGACATTCTCCCTCTACCAGTACAGGAGTGCACAAATATGGATGCGAGTGCCCGAGTCAACTATCTCAAGAAGATGCATGAAGATACAAGGCACACCATAGGGTGCCAAGTACAACGACTCGCGACCAAGATCAACATCAAGAAGCACCCCATGGTGTTCAACATTGTAGATCTTGTGTGGCTACACCTTCGCAAGGACCGCTTCCCCCACGAACACAAGTCCAAACTTCGAGCACGAGCGGATGGACCCTTCAAGGTCCTTGAACACTACAACAACAACGCCTACAAGATTGACATTCCATGCGACAAGAACTTCGTGAGCGACATCTTCAATGTCAAAGATCTCTCACCCTACCATGGTGATGAAGATTTTGATCCGAGGTCGGATCTTTCCAAAGGGAGGGGAGATGATGCGGAGCATCCTACGGTCATCCCCATGGACCTACTATCTTCTCACAAAGTGCCAAGATGACCTATGACACGAGCTAGAGCTAGGGCTCTCGAGACAGAGGCGACTTCTTTATTTAGTGATATTACATATGATCCACTCGAGACATGGTACTACCTAAGTCAGAGATGTTGTGCATGATTAGGTACCAAGAGGACCCTCTCGAAGATGCATGTGAAGACGGACAAGCCGCCAAGTCCACTGATGAAGAGGAACGCCGAAAGGAGAAGAAGGCAGCTGCAGGTCCAGGACATCCGGCCCCAGGCCCGGACATCCGGCTGCTGGAGACAACCACTTCAGCAATAGCCGCCCAACCACCAAGTGCTACAGGCCCCGGACATCCGGCGTAAACCTCAGAATCCGGCAACTCGCCAACACCCGGACATCTGGCCTCGCCCCCGGAAATCCGGCACCCTCCAACCAGAGAGCGACAAGGCCAGCCCCGTCAGCCCAGACATCCGGCCAGCCAGCCCGGACACCCGGCTCCCCGTGAAGCCCCGGGAATCCGTCCCGACACCCAGACATCCGACCCTCCCTGCCTGGGTGCAGTGCTTCTGGGCCGAGGCCCATGTACCCCTTTGCCCCTTAGACTATATATACTTCCCCTCCACCTGCGTTTTAGGGTTAATAAAGGATTGGCTCATTCTGTGTGACACCTTTGCTCATCCACTTGGTTACCTTCTCCTCGGAGATCGTGCCTCCTTGGAGAAGATCCCCCAAGCGGATTCAAGACCCCATCACGGGAAGAACTCAAGACCTCCTCACGGAGAAGATCGTGCTACTTGTATTGTCCCTAGTTGACTATGGATCTTGTATCTCTTTTGTGTTCGAGGATCTACTGCATGTGTGATCATTCTTGTTGGTTTTAGTGTTTCTCTCGTGTTTCCCCTCGTGATTCCCATCATGTTCTCCATGATCCTTGCGGGTTCCGCTCCTTTCGTGAAAGATCGTCCATCTAGGGTTCCACCCTACATCAATAGATCTCCAAGAATATCAAGGATCACATGGTATTGAGAATCAAAGAGAGAGAAGAAGCCATCTAGCTACTAGCTATGGACCCGTAGGTCTGTGGTAAACTACTCACGCTTCATCGGAAGGGCAATGGTAGTTATGTAGAAGCCCTACGTGATCGAATCCCCTTCTGGAAGGATGCCGGAAAGGCTCCTAGATGGGATCTCACGGGTACAGAAGGTTGCGGCAGTGGAGAAGTGTTTTCATGGCTCTCCCTGTTGGTTATGGGATATATGAGAATATATAGGCAGAAGAAATAGGTCGGTGGAGTCACGAGGGGCCCACAAGGGTGGGGGGCTAATACGTCTCTGACGTAACTATAATTTATGAAGTATTCATGCCATGTTTATAACAATTCTACTTGATTTTGGTATGATTTGATTAGAACTGACCTGGACTGACGCTGTTTTCAGCAGACCGTGGTACTTTTTTTGTGCAGAAATAAAAGTTCTCGGAATGGACTGGAAATTTACGGAGAATATTTTTGGAAAATATGAAAAATACTGGAGCAAAAAGATACCACAGAAGAGTCCCGGGCTGACCACAAGGGTGGGGAGTGCCCCCACCCCTAGGGCACGCCACTTGTCCTTGTGATCGCCTTGTGGGGCCCACTGACGTGAATCTGACGCCAAATGCTCCTATAAATCCCAAAAACTCAGAACCAAACCTAGATTGGGAGTTCCACATCCGTTAGCCTTTGTAGCCACGAAAAACCAATCTAGGCCCCCTCTGGCACCCTGCCGGAGGGGGCCAACATCACCGGAGGTCATGGAAGACGAAGCCGGAGGGGTCACCATCGTCATGGAGGCCAAGGACCAGAGGAAGAACCTTTCCCCATCTAAGGGAGAGGCCATGGAGGAGGAAGCAGAAAGCGGAGAACTGTTCCCTCTCTCTCTTGGTGGCACCGGAGTGCCATCAGGGGAATCATTGCCGCGGTGATCGTCTTCATCAAAATCACCATCATCATCACCATCCTCATCTCTTTTACGCGGTCCACTCTCCCGCACCATGATGTAATCCCCTACTTGAACATGGTGCTTTAAGCCACATATTATGACCCAATGATGTGTTGCCATCTTATGAACTTTTGATTAGATTTCTTTTGTCTTTTGGGTTGATTGATTATACAGATTGGTTTGAGTTGTATGTGTTTATTTTGGTGCTGTCCTATGATGCCTTCCATGTCGCGCACACGAGAGGGATGCCCGTTGTAGGGTGTTGCAATACGTTCATGATTCTCTTATAGTGGGTTGCTAGAGTGACAGAATCTTAAACCCGAGTAAGGGGGTTGTTGCGTATGGGATAAAGGGGACTTGATTCTTTAATGCTATGGTTGGGTTTTACCTTAATGATATTTAGTAGTTGCGGGTGCTTGCTAGAGTTCTAATCATAAATTCATATGATCCAAGGAGAGAAAGTATGTTAGCTTATGCCTCTCCCTCATATAAAATTGCAATGACGACCACCGATCTTGTTAACAATTGCCTATGAGAATTCCGCACACCGATCCATCATTGTTCCACACTCGCTATTTACAATATATAGTAATATATTCTAATTTTATATTTATAGCATCTACTTTAATATTTTAGTGCTCCAGTATCATGCAAAGTTATCCTCTTCATACCCACAACGTAGTTTTATTTCTCGTTTCTAGATGAAAGCAGACACTCGGTGTACGTAGAGTTATATAGGTGGCAGATAGGACTTGGGAGAATATTGCTCTTACCTTTAGCTCCTTGTGGGTTCGACACTCCATACTTATCACTTCCACCATAGGAAATTGCTACAATGATTCCTTGCACTTGGGGATTATCAAACTCTTTTCTGGCACCATTGCCGGGGAGCAATAGCGTGGTGTTGATATTTTCGTGTATGCTTGTTTGCTTTCTTCATTAGGTAGATTTTGTTTTCCCTTTTGTCTTTCTTTAGTTGTGGGTGAAACAAACAAAAAAATTGCAAAATGAAAATACCAAATTTTTTTGCTTGCTTCTTATGCTTAAAAACTTTTTCAAAAAGAGAAGTGATTGGAAGGTTATGCATTGGAGAAGTGAGGGTCGACCTTGAACACTTGTGTTCATGCTCATGGAAATAATGTGGAACTTTTAATGGTAGTTTCTCAAAAATAAGTATCCCCTTGTATATATTCATTGTACTATAAAAATAATGTGTCATGGTTTGGTTATAGAATGTTTAAATTGCTTGTTTGGTGTGTGCAGCAGAAAAATAGAAACTTTTGATGTAGTCTTTTAATTTTCATTTTTTACTGGAGCATGATAAAATCTTGAAATTTTGACATAGTACTTCTATGAATTTTTTTAGATTGTTCTAGTGTTTTAGAATTTTTGAAGTTACAGAAGTATACAAAAGCTCCAAATTGCTATAGACTGTCCTGTTCTTGACAAATTCTGTTTTCTATGTGTTGTTCACTTATTTTGATGAATCTATGGGTTGTATTGGGGGTATGAACCATGTGAAGTTGGAATACGGTAGATATAATGCCAATATGAAATTGTAATGAGTTTACAACAGTACCTAAAGGTAGTGATTTGCTTTATTATACTAACGGATCTCACAAAGTTTTTTGTGAAGTTCTGTGTGGATGAAGTGTTTGAAGATCGAGGAGCTACCGATATGAGAAGAATGAGGAGAGGCAAGAGTTCAAGCTTGGGGATGCCCAAGGCACCCCAAGTAAACATTTCAAGGATACTCAAACGTCTAAGCTTGGGGATGCCCCGGTTGGCATCCCATCTTTCTTCTTCTACAATTATCGGTATACCTCGGTTTTTGTTTTGTTCACATGATATGTGTCTTTTGAGTTTATTTTCCCTTTATTTTCCTTTATGCTCCATGCTAGTGTGAGATATCCCTTCATTTATTTGTAGAATTCTCTTTGTGCTTCACTTAAATCTTTTGAGTATGACTCTGTAGGATGCTCTTGGTGCTTCACTTAAATCTTTTGAGCATGGCTTTATACAATGCTTCGTGTGCTTCACTTATATATTTTGAGCTTGGAAGTTGTTAAATCTATGTTAATTGTAGAATGGCCCACGAACTTCACTTATATATTTTGGAGTATGAATAAAATTATCATCGGAATTGGGCTTGGAAGAGTATCATTAAATTATCATGCCTAGCTAAAAAGGCATTAAAGAAAAGCGCTTGTTGGGAGACAACCCAATATTTATCCTTACTGTTTTTGTGTGTTCACATGATTAATATAATGTAGTAACCATGTTTTATGGCTTTTGTTTCAATAAAGTGCCAAGTAAGACCTTTGGGATGGCTTACGGTGATAGTTGATTTGATCTTGCTGAAAAACAGAAACTTTTACGCTCAGGAAAACAATTCTCATTTTTAACAGAAGCGTGATAAAATACTGATTCTTCTTGAGGAAGATTAATAAACAAATTTCTTAGGTTGTCATAATTTTTCAGAGTTTTTGGAGTAGCATAAGTATGGTTGTTGTTCAGATCATTACAGACTATTCTGTTTCTAGCAGATTCTGTTTTCAATGCATAGTTTGCTTGTTTTATAGTTTCTATGGCTTATATTGCTCAATATAAATTGTAGAAATGATATGGTACAGTAGTCATTGTGTGAGAACAACTATGAATCTTGTCTTTGACAGTACCTAAGTGAATGATTTACTCTTTATCATACTAACCCATTTCACAAAGTTCCGTTAAGTTTTGTGTGATTGAAGTTTTCAAGTTTTGGGTGAGATATCGATACGAGGAGAATAAGGAGTGGAAAGAATCTAAGCTGGGGGATGCCCAAGGCACCCCAAGGTAATATTCAAGGAAGACTCAAGCACCTAAGCTTGGGGATACCCCGGAAGGCATCCCCTCTTTCGTCTTCAAAACCATCGGTATACCTTACTCGGAGCTATATTTTTATTCGTCACATGATCTGTGTTTTGCTTGGAGCGTATTTTCATTTTACTTGCTGTTTGAAAAAAATCATTGTATCTGAAATCTTAAATGAGAGAGAGTCCTCCCATGACTAGTTAATTACTAGATTACTCATTGTTCTTCACTCATATCTTTTTGAGTAGTTTGTCATTTACTCACGTGCTTCACTTATATTCTATGAGTAAATGGTTGAATGAATTGAATATCATAAATCTGAATTTATATATGTTTCATATGCTTATACCATGGGGAGTAATGACCTCACACATAATAAGTATAGGTGGTAAATTTATTGAATGTTAGCAAACACAGTATTGGTCACTTGAACAATTCATGAAAGAATATTGAAGGAAGAGAGATTTCACATATAAATATAGTATCTTGGACATCTTTTGTAATTGTGAGCACTCATTAAAATATGACTTGGTAAAAAGTTGATGTTGGACAAGGAAGACAACATAATGGGTTATGTTTTCCTATATCCGAATGGAAGTTATATTGTCATGGATCCTCCATGTCACACCCTAGCTAGTTCATGCATTAGAGTGTTGCATCATGTTTATTCTTTCATCAGAAACCTGAAATGGGGATGACAGAACCCCCAGCCCCCTCTGAAACCAACTAGGGTTTACTAAAAACTTTTTCAATGAACCTGAAATGCCCTTCTAAAATGCCCATCATTTTTGTCTTGGTTCAGAACCTCTGCCAGAAGTGATGCACATTTTCCTAGGTCATCTTAGGGTCTTTGAATTAAATCATAGATATTTGAATTTGGGCATTTAAAATTATATAAAATATTTAAATGCTCAAATATCTCCAAACTAAAATGTTTCATGTTGGAAATAATCCAAGTATGGACCAGGAGTAGTTTGGTGATTTTAGGAGTTGCCTAAGTATTTTTATTAATTCAACAAAGTTGCAGAAGTATTAAAAAAACAGAAAACAGGAAAAATAGAAAAACTTACCTGGCGCCCAGCACCCGGCCCACCTGTCGGCCCAGCCCAGCGCCGCTCCAGCGAGCTGCTTGCCGGCCAGGCAGGCGGGCAGGTGCCCGACGGCGACCGCAGCGCGCGCCACGCACCTGCTCGCCGCCTCGCCGCTCCCCTCGCCCGGTGACGTCGTGGATTGCTCCCCCTCTCTTCCCCGAACCTCCCAGACACCCCCTCTCCTCTCCAGCTCCTCCCCCTCGCGCCCCCCCAGCCATGGCCGACGCTACCGCCGCCGTGCCTACGTCGTAGCCATGCTCCCCGCCGCCCGTGCGTCCTCTCGTCGTGTCCAGGAGCTCCGCCGCTGTCCACTTCATTGACCAAGCCGAGCCCCGAGCGCTCGCAACGCCCGAGTCCACCGCAACGACCTCGCCCGAACCGCCGTCGCCGGAGATCCCCTTCAACGCCGTCGTCGCTCCGGTCCGTCCCCGTCCGCACCAAGGGCTTCGTCGAACTCCCCGTGAGCTTAGCCATCTTCCCCTCCCTTCTTTTCTTGCTCCCGAGCCGTGTAGCGACCTCCCGGAGCTCAACCGCACCCACCGCCGCGGAGCTCTTCGCCGACGTGCTCCCGGTCGTCCTCCGGCCACTCCACGGTGTCCATCATGCTCACTGCGTCACGTAGCACCTAACTAGCTACTCCCCGCACCTCACCGACCCCTCTTGCGACAAGTTCGACTTCGGCCGAACTCCGGTGGCCGCCAAAGTCGTCGCCGGCGCCAACTCCGGCCACCCCGACCCCAACGGACTCCACCAAGAGCTGCGGTTCGTCCTCAGCTCCTCTCCGGTGGCCTCTGCGGCTCGTTTGGTTGCCGGAACGGCAAAAACCACTTCCGCCGCCGTGTCGGGCTCGCCGGCGGCTAAACGCCGGTGCAGCCGACCCGGGTTTGACCACGGGTGGGCCCTGGTTGACTCCCCTGAGTCAATGACAGGTGGGGCCCAACCCTGTTAACTAATTAGGATTAGTTTAAATTAATTTTAGTTTAACTAATCACACTGACACGCGGGACCCACTGTCAGGTTTGACCCGGACCGTGTCCCGTTGACCTGCTGATGTCACACTGACGTCAGGCTGACGCAGTAATTGATTTTCCGGATTTAATCTAATATAGGAAATTCCAGAATATAGTTTAAATTTCAAAAATTCATAACTTTTATTCTGTAACTCCAAATCAGACAAATTATATATGAAAAATGATCAGAAAAATCCAATCTATCCATCTGTACTATTTTCATGCATGATTAAACAAGTTAACTTGATGTTTAATGCAGAACAAGATATAACACCTTAAAGGGCCATGTATGAGTTTGAAATTTGAATCTTTGGTTCAAATTGGTTCAAACCCTTCTGGTCTTAGTTGCATTAGCCCAACACACTCATATTGCCATGTTTCATGCATGCCTCATATTGTCGCACATTGTTTGGTGATGGTTGTGTATCGGTGTTCTTTGCGGCAGGTTCTGCCTCCGAGGAGTACCGTGATTACCCTAACGAAGAACCGTATCAGTGCATCGAACCATCAGGCAAGCAACCAACCATTTGATCATATCGATACAATCCCATGTTCTCGCTCCTGCTCTCTTTTACTGCATTAAGACAACGCGTTTCAAACTGCTGTGTGCTATGGTAGTTGAACCCACTTCCTTTGCATGACCTGTCATTGCCATAGTAACTAGATGAAACCCACTAGCATGTGTAGGAGTTAATTGAGCCATATGTATGTGTTGTTCCTACCTTGCTATGCCTGCTATGCTTAGAGTCGTGTCAGGTCTGGTTCATCTGGGTGATGGGCTAGAGTGAAATGATTATGTCGGTAATGAGAGTGGTGTGGTGAACACGATTTGGTAAAGGTATCGATGAGAGGCCATGTAGGAGTACATGGTGGGTTGTTTCATTGAAGCCAACCTTAAGCACTGAGATCTGTATGTGTGATTTAAGATTCAGCTACTACCATGCATTGGGCCCGAAACACATGGACCCTCTCGACTTCTTATTCACCCTAGTTCTCTGTCCAGGAGTTGCAAGTAGTTTCTGGTGTTTGTAGCCTACTGGAGGCCGTGGACAGCGCTGACCGTAGGGGTGGGCTGTGATGCGGTAGGTACGTGGCACGGTGTACCGAATACCCGTTAGGTATCTCGGGAACCCTGTTCACATCGTTTGGGGCTGTGAGCGAAACCTCGGCCGGATCTCCTCATGGATGGAACCCGAATAGGCGATAAACCTGGACTAGAGGCTTAGGTGATTAGGTAGGGCGTGGCCGACACCCACGTTGGGCTTCCTCTTGAAGGTTGCCGAGTACATGTCGTGTAAACGAAGGTAAGTGGTGAGAGCGTGTATGAAGAAGTACACCCCTGCAGGGTTATCATGATCTATTCGAATAGCCGCATCCACGGTAAAGGACTACTTGGTTGCCTATACAGTTCATAGACAAGTAAATGGAAACTACTAAAAGCCTCAAGATAAGTGTGAGTGCCGAGGATGGCTCTTCCGTAGGAAGACGGAGGTGGATCCTCGGTAGTGTATTGAAGTGGTGAGTAGTGGACTCGTGTTCGCAAAACCATTTCAAGTTGGAGTCTCGTAGGATAGCCTAGCCAAGAGTCAAAGCTGGCTTGCTGCAACAACTCCACCAACCCTTCTTGATAATGTGCATGTATGTAGGATCTGATGTAAGTCTTGCTGAGTACCTTTGTACTCATGTTGCTATAATTTACATTTTTACAGAAGACGCTGCAACCCCTTCTGATGGGTTCTTCGTAGACGTTGACATCAACGAGTAGGCTAAGGCCCAGGTGGTGATCCTGAGCTTGTGAAGGACCATGTAGTACAGCTAGGCTTTCCAAGCCTCTTCTATTTTACTAGTTGTCTGTACTCAGACAAGCTACTTCCGCTGCTGGTTTGTATGACTGTATGACTTGAATGCTGGGTCGTGTGACCCGTACCTATGTGTATGTTATGTATGGCTCTCTAAGCCTTAAATAAAGCACTTGTGTCATAGAGTCATGTTGTGATGCCCTGTTGTATTTGCACATATCGAGCATATTGTGTGTATGTTATTGAAATGCTTGGTATGTGTGGGATCTGACTATCTAGTTGTTTATCTTTAGTAGCCTCTCTTACCGGGAAATGTCTCCTAGTGTTACCGCTGAGCCATGGTAGCCTGCTACTGCTCTGGAACACTTAGGCTGGCCGGCATGTGTCCTTCTTCGTTCCCGTGTCTGTCCCTTCGGGGAAATGTCACGCATTGAGTACCGGAGTCCTGTTAGCCCGCTACAGCCCGGTTTACCGGAGTCCTGCTAGCCCAGTGCTACAGCCCGGACCCACTTGCTGATGACCGACACGTTCGAAGATGGGTCATGGATGCCTGTCCCTGTAAGTCTGTGCCACTTTGGGTTTACGACTAGTCATGTCAGCCCGGGCTCCTTATCATATGGATGCTAGCGACACTATCATATACGTGAGCCAAAAGGCGCAAACGGTCCCGGGCAAAGGTAAGGCGACACCCGTGGGGATACCGTGCGTGAGGCCGCAAAGTGATATGAGGTGTTACAGGCTAGATCGATGTGACATCGAGTCGGGGTCCTGACAGCGTTGGCATCAGAGCCAGGACTGCCTGTAGGTTCTCCAAGCCAAACTGGTCGATGTTGAGTCTAGAAATTCTTTAGTTATATGTAGGGGAATTGTTTGTGGGTTGGAACGTAAGGCTCTTTTTACTTCTTTACCTTATGACATTCTGATCTGAGTCAGTCTATTCTTCCACTGGGGGTTAAGGAATTAGGATCTTTTCTCTCTATCAGGATCACGTGTTACTAATCAGTAGTACCTTATAGTTTTGATGGATACAAGCCTAGTTCAGTTCTACTACCACATTATGTTGTTAGGATGGACTCAGAACTTTGATATGATGATGTTGAGTGTGTATGAAATCCTTTGTCAAATGTCTCAAAATCCTTCTTGAGCATTTACAGCTGTTATGCTGCCGAAATTTTGCTAGAAATTCTAATGCCTTTGCATTATGGTTGTGCTTTCAGATGGCCACTCGCGACCTCAATCAAGTGGTTCGCCTGACTCGATGCCTAGATGTACCCGGCCATACCGCCATGTTGGTCAGGGTAATGACTGAGGCTGGATACCGTTGGTATCCCGAGTACACGGTCAAAGAGCAATTTCGAGACTTTAATCAAAGCCAGTATCTCTGCACTGTCAGGATATTTCCATCTTATCCTGGATCCACCGAGCCCCTTCACTGTTCCTATGGACTCGGGGTTACTATGGAGATGGCTGTGCAGGACGCCGCCTACTCTATGATGACCATCATGCGGGTCAGGTCTGGTCTATTTCGGGACTCTGATTTCCGGTATATGCCAGGATCACTTCCGGGAGCACAAGGGTATCTCCAGGCTATCTATGCTGACCCCACTCAGGAGGATTCACGGACACGCACCACTGCTGAGATGCTCGAGGATAAGGACCGTGAAAATCGGGCCTTGAGGCTAGAGCTCTTCAATACCCGTGCTGACCATTGGGCCACATTGACTCGGTTTGCACCGGCGGTGCAAGCTGGATATTCGGATATGCGCGATCTCTATCCTGTGAGATCTGCTTTGCCAGACGTGATGGGTTGGCGTGATGTAGGAGGCATCACCCCACCTCGCGGTCCCTGCAGGCCATCGTCTGTTGGTCCAAGACCTCATCCTAGCCCCTATGGTCCACAAGCTCTGCGAGATCGTCTGCTCCCGGATGATCATGTTGAGCTTCCAGGCTATGGAGGTGACTTCTATGAGAACTACTACGGGTCAGTCTGAGTTAGTGGTAGTGTCACTAGTTCGTACTAGCTGTGTCGTCTATCGTCCCGCGTGACTCGTGGGATATGACCTAGTTTGTACTCATTCCGGAGGGTCTCATGGACCGTAAACGTGAGGAATTTTGCAATTTCACCCAAGGCCGACTCTCTGTGGATGCTTATAGCAGGGAGTTTGGTAACCTCGCACGATATGCAACTGAGGAAGTTTCTACTGATGCTAAGAAGCAAGCAAGGTTCCGTAAGGGACTTAGTCCCGAGCTTCGCCGCGACCTCCGTCTGCATGAGTGCACATCTTTTCAGAAGCTTGTTAACAAGGCCATCAGTGCTGAGACTGGTCAGACTGATTATGACGCAACACGCAAGCATGGCCGTGACGTGGGTTCCTCATCCGGTGCTGGTCCTCAGAAGCGCCGCGTGTGGGTGCCCAACACTGCCCTGCCACCCAGGTTCACACCGAGGCCATCCTTCCAGGCGCCTCGCCCCGTTCAACAGTCTGCACCAGCCAAGTCCTATGGTGGTCCAACCAACAATGCTCCTCCACGTACCAGTTCTGTGACTTGCTTCAAGTGTGGGGAATCTGGCCACTATATGCGCGAGTGTCCCCAGACCAACCCCAACCAATCTGCTAAAGCTGTTGGCCGTGGCAAGCCGACAGGGAAAGTGTTCCACGCCAAGCCGGCCACCGCTGCTCGTGGCCATGTCAACTGTATCTCTGCCGAAGAAGCTCAAGAGGATCCCCACGTCGTTATCGGTACGCTCCTTGTTAATTGCCACCCGGCATCTGTTCTTTTCGATACAGGAGCATCTCATTCATTTATATCCGAGAGCTATGCTTGTCTGCATAACACCGCATTCTGTGACATGCCATCCGCTATGGTAATTCAAACTCCGGGATCCAAATGGCAAACTTCTAGAGTAAGCCATGGAAATGAAATCCAAGTCGACAGACTTGTTTTCCTTGCATCTTTGATAGCCCTCAAATCTTCAGATATTAATATCATCTTGGGTATGGACTGGATGTCAGCTCATCATGCCCAAATTGATTGCTTCTCTAGGACTGTTCAACTCACCCATCCCTCGGGGAAGATAGTCAATGTCTTGACCCGAATAGCCAAGCGACAGTTATATTCTCTTAACGCCAGCCCTTTGCCAGACCTTGAGGACGTTCCGGTAGTCCGTGACTTCCCGGATGTCTTCCCAGAGGAATTGCCAGGTGTTCCACCTGACAGGGATGTTGAGTTCGTAATAGACCTTATTCCAGGGACCGTCCCGATTGCTAGAAGACCCTATAAGATGGCACCACTAGAACTAGCCGAGCTTAAGAAACAACTCGATGAGTCCTTGAAAAAGGGTTTCATCCGACCTAGTTCATCTCCATGGGCTTGCCCCGTCCTCTTCGTCAAGAAGAAGGATGGTACGGACCGGATGGTTGTAGATTATCGACCTGTCAATTTGGTCACAATCAAGAACAAATATCCGCTCCCCAGGATCAACGACCTGTATGATCAGCTCGCTGGATCCTCAATCTTCTCCAAAATGGATTTGAGGTTGGGCTACCATCAAATCAAAATCAGGAACGGGGACATTCCTAAAACGGCCTTTGTTACTCGTTATGGCCAATACGAGTACACCGTCATGTCCTTCGGTTTAACCAACGCTCCAGCCACCTTTTCTCGGTTAATGAACTCAATCTTCATGGAGTATTTGGATAAATTCGTCGTGGTTTACCTCGATGATATACTCATCTACTCCAAGAGCGAGGAAGAACATGCCGAACATCTAAGGCTAGTGTTGAAGAAACTTCGAGAGCATCGCCTTTATGCCAAATTTTCTAAATGTGAATTCTGGTTGTTAGAAGTGACTTATCTGGGTCATGTAATATCTGGTAAAGGTATTGCTGTTAACCCTGAGCGAGTTCAAGCCGTCCTTAATTGGACTCCACCTGAATCGGTCAAGCAAGTTCGGAGTTTTCTGGGCTTAGCGAGCTATTGCCGTCGCTTTGTCGAAAACTTCTCCAAAGTTGCTAAACCTCTAACCGAACTCCTCAAGAAAGATAAAAAGTTCGAATGGACTCCACAATGTGAGCATAGTTTTCAGGAACTGAAAAGACGTCTGACTTCTGCTCCCGTACTGGTACCGCCAGATTTCTCTAAGGACTTTGTTATCTACCGCGACGCCTCGCGACAAGGACTAGGTTGCATTCTCATGCAAGATCGACACGTAATTGCTTACGCTTCACGGCAATTGCACCCACATGAGGAGAATTATCCTACTCATGATCTAGAGCTTGCAGCCGTAGTCTATGCACTTAAAACCTGGCGACATTACCTCCTTGGTAATCGCTGTGAAATATTCACTGATCACCAAAGTCTGAAGTACATCTTCACCCAACCGGATTTGAATCTCAGGCGAAGACGTTGGGTCGAGTTCATCACAGATTTCGACTTAGGAATAACTTACACCCCAGGGAAAGCCAACGTCATGGCTGATGCGCTAAGTCGTAAATCTTATTGTAACAACCTGATGTTACAACAAAGTCAACCGCTTCTCCATGAGGAATTTCGGAAACTTAATCTCCACATTGTTCCTCAAGGATTCCTTTCCACCTTGGTGGCGAAACCTACCCTTACGGATCAGATCATCAAAGCACAGAAGGTAGATCCGGGAATTTCCCGCATCAGGAGAAACATCAAGAAAGGAGTTGCGAATTGTTTCTCCATTGATGATCAAGGGGTCGTATACTTCGGGAATCGACTAGTGGTTCCCAAAGTGCGAAACGTGAGGCGATTGATCCTTAAGGAAGCTCATGAATCTCCTCTCACTATTCATCCCGGTAGTACTAAGATGTATCAGGACCTACGCCAGAGGTTCTGGTGGACTAGGATGAAGAGAGAAATTGCTCAGTATATTGCTAATTGCGACGTCTGTCATCGTGTAAAAGCAGAGCATCAACGGCCTGCTGGCACCCTTCAACCCTTAGCTATTCCTGAATGGAAGTGGGATAAAATTGGTATGGATTTCATTATCGGTTTTCCCAGGACCAAGAGAGGGAATAATGCTATCTTCGTCGTTGTCGATCGTCTTTCCAATGTGGCCCATTTCTTACCTGTTCGTGAGAGTATAACTGCTAGTCAATTGGCAGATTTATACATCTCCCGAATAGTGTCTCTCCATGGTGTTCCTTTGGAAATTAACTCGGATCGAGGAAGTCTTTTCACCTCTCGATTTTGGGAAAGTTTCCAAAATGCTATGGGAACCCGCCTTTCCTTTAGCACCGCCTTTCACCCTCAATCGAGTGGTCAGGTAGAACGCGTCAACCAAATTCTAGAAGACATGCTTCGAGCCTCTGTTATCTCATTCGGAATGGAGTGGGAGAAATGCCTTCCATTTGCCGAATTTGCATATAACAACAGCTATCAATCTAGCTTGGGTAAAGCCCCTTTTGAAGTGCTCTATGGACGATGTTGTCGAACACCCCTTAACTGGTCAGAAACCGGGGAAAGACAATTCTTTGGCCCGGATATGATTCAGGAAGCGGAAGAGCAAGTTTGCATCGTTCGTGAAAAATTGAAAACAGCCCAATCTCGTCAAAAGAGTCAATATGACCGAAAACATAAGGCTATGACTTTCGAGGTTGACGAGAAGGCTTACCTCCGGGTTACTCCTCTGAAGGGAACCCATCGTTTCGGTATCAAAGGCAAATTGGCTCCTCGTTACATTGGACCTTTTCGCATTCTCGCTAAACGAGGAGAAGTTGCCTACCAGTTGGAACTACCTCCGCATCTCTCCAGAGTCCATGATGTTTTCCACGTTTCTCAACTCAGGCGTTGCTTCTCGGATCCTATCCGTGGAGTGGACCACGAAACGCTTGATCTCCAAGATAATCTCACGTATCGAGAGTACCCCATTCGTATCCTCGATCAGGCCGAGCGTACCACTCGACGTCATAATATCAAGTTTCTCAAAGTTCAATGGTCGCACCATTCTGAGGATGAAGCAACTTGTGGAAGGGAGGATCGTCTTCGACTCGAGTATCCTGCCTTCTTCCCGGAGGAACCCAAATCTCGGGACGAGATTCTTTTGAGTGGGGGTGAGTTGTCACACCCTAGCTAGTTCATGCATTAGAGTGTTGCATCATGTTTATTCTTTCATCAAAAACCTGAAATGGGGATGACAGAACCCCCAGCCCCCTCTGAAACCAACTAGGGTTTACTAAAAGCTTTTTCAATGAACCTGAAATGCCCTTCTAAAATGCCCATCATTTTTGTCTTGGTTCAGAACCTCTGCCAGAAGTGATGCACATTTTCCTAGGTCATCTTAGGGTCTTTGAATTAAATCATAGATATTTGAATTTGGGCATTTAAAATTATATAAAATATTTAAATGCTCAAATATCTCCAAACTAAAATGTTTCCTGTTGGAAATAATCCAACTATGGACCAGGAGTAGTTTGGTGATTTTAGGAGTTGCCTAAGTATTTTTATTAATTCAACAAAGTTGCAGAAGTATTAAAAAAACAGAAAACAGGAAAAATAGAAAAACTTACCTGGCGCCCAGCACCCGGCCCACCTGCCGGCCCAGCCCAGCGCCGCTCCAGCGAGCTGCTTGCCGGCCAGGCAGGCAGGCAGGTGCCCGACGGCGACCGCAGCGCGCGCCACGCACCTGCTCGCCGCCTCGCCGCTCCCCTCGCCCGGTGACGTCGTGGATCGCTCCCCCTCTCTTCCCCGAACCTCCCAGACACCCCCTCTCCTCTCCAGCTCCTCCCCCTCGCGCCCCCCAGCCATGGCCGACGCTACCGCCGCCGTGCCTACGTCGTAGCCGTGCTCCCGTGCGTCCTCTCGTCGTGTCCAGGAGCTCCGCCGCTGTCCACTTCATCGAGCAAGCCGAGCCCCGAGCGCTCGCAACGCTCGAGTCCACCGCAACAACTTCGCCCGAACCGCCGTCGCCGGAGATCCCCTTCAACGCCGTCGTCGCTCCGGTCCGTCCCCGGCCGCACCAAGGGCTTCGTCGAACTCCCCGTGAGCTTAGCCATCTTCCCCTCCCTTCTTTTCTTGCTCCCGAGCCGTGTAGCGACCTCCCGGAGCTCAACCGCACCCACCGCCGCGGAGCTCGTCGCCGACGTGCTCCCGGTCGTCCTCCGGCCACTCCACGGTGTCCATCATGCTCACTGCGTCACGTAGCACCTAACTAGCTACTCCCCGCACCTCACCGACCCCTCTTGCGACAAGTTCGACTTCGGCCGAACTCCGGTGGCCGCCAAAGTCGTCGCCGGCGCCAACTCCGGCCACCCCGACCCCAACGGACTCCACCAAGAGCTGCGGTTCGTCCTCAGCTCCTCTCCGGTGGCCTCCACGGCTCGTTTGGTTGCCGGAACGGCAAAAACCACTTCCGCCGCCGCGTCGGGCTCGCCGGCGGCTAAATGCCGGTGCAGCCGACCCGGGTTTGACCACGGGTGGGCCTTGGTTGACGCCCCTGAGTCAATGACAGGTGGGGCCCAGCCCTGTTAACTAATTAGGAATAGTTTAAATTAATTTTAGTTTAACTAATCACACTGACACGCGGGACCCACTGTCAGGTTTGACCCGGACCGTGTCCCGTTGACCTGCTGATGTCACACTGACGTCAGGCTGACGCAGTAATTGATTTTCCGGATTTAATCTAATATAGGAAATTCCAGAATATAGTTTAAATTTCAAAAATTCATAACTTTTATTCTGTAACTCCAAATCAGACAAATTATATATGAAAAATGATCAGAAAAATCCAATCTATCCATCTGTACTATTTTCATGCATGATTAAACAAGTTAACTTGATGTTTAATGCAGAACAAGATATAACACCTTAAAGGGCCATGTATGAGTTTGAAATTTGAATCTTTGGTTCAAATTGGTTCAAACCCTTCTGGTCTTAGTTGCATTAGCCCAACACACTCATATTGCCATGTTTCATGCATGCCTCATATTGTCACACATTGTTTGGTGATGGTTGTGTATCGGTGTTCTTTGCGGCAGGTTCTGCCTCCGAGGAGTACCGTGATTACCCTAACGAAGAACCGTATCAGTGCATCGAACCATCAGGCAAGCAACCAACCATTTGATCATATCGATACAATCCCATGTTCTCGCTCCTGCTCTCTTTTACTGCATTAAGACAACGCGTTTCAAACTACTGTGTGCTACGGTAGTTGAACCCACTTCCTTTGCATGACCTATCATTGCCACAGTAACTAGATGAAACCCACTAGCATGTGTAGGAGTTAATTGAGCCATATGTATGTGTTGTTCCTACCTTGCTATGCCTGCTATGCTTAGAGTCGTGTCAGGTCTGGTTCATCTGGGTGATGGGCTAGAGTGAAATGATTATGTCGGTAATGAGAGTGGTGTGGTGAACACGATTTGGTAAAGGTATCGATGAGAGGCCATGTAGGAGAACATGGTGGGTTGTTTCATTGAAGCCGACCTTAAGCACTGAGATCTGTATGTGTGATTTGAGATTCAGCTACTACCATGCATTGGGCCCGAAACCAATGGACCCTCTCGACTTCTTATTCACCCTAGTTCTCTGTCCAGGAGTTGCAAGTAGTTTCTGGTGTTTGTAGCCTACTAGAGGCCGTGGACAGCGCTGACCGTAGGGGTGGGCTGTGATGCGGTAGGTACGTGGCACGGTGTATCGAATACCCGTTAGGTATCTCGGGAACCCTGTTCACATCGTTTGGGGCTGTGAGCGAAACCTCGGCCGGATCTCCTCATGGATGGAACCCGAATAGGCGATAAACCTGGACTAGAGGCTTAGGAGATTAGGTAGGGCGTGGCCGACACCCACGTTGGGCTTCCTCTTGAAGGTTGCCGAGTACATGTCGTGTAAACGACGGTAAGTGGTGAGAGCGTGTATGAAGAAGTACACCCCTGCAGGGTTATCATGATCTATTCGAATAGCCGCGTCCGCGGTAAAGGACTACTTGGTTGCCTATACAGTTCATAGACAAGTAAATGGAAACTACTAAAAGCCTCAAGATAAGTGTGAGTGCCGAGGATGGCTCTTCCGTAGGAAGACGGAGGTGGATCCTCGGTAGTGTATTGAAGTGGTGAGTAGTGGACTCGTGTGCGCAAAACCATTTCAAGTTGGAGTCTCGTAGGATAGCCTAGCCAAGAGTCAAAGCTGGCTTGCTGCAACAACTCCACCAACCCTTCTTGATAATGTGCATGTATGTAGGATCTGATGTAAGTCTTGCTGAGTACCTTTGTACTCATGTTGCTATAATTTACATTTTTACAGAAGACGCTGCAACCCCTTCTGATGGGTTCTTCGTAGACGTTGACATCAATGAGTAGGCTAAGGCCCAGGTGGTGATCCTGAGCTTGTGAAGGACCACGTAGTACAGCTAGGCTTTCCAAGCCTCTTCTATTTTACTAGTTGTCTGTACTCAGACAAGCTACTTCCGCTGCTGGTTTGTATGACTGTATGACTTGAATGCTGGGTCGTGTGACCCGTACCTATGTGTATGTTATGTATGGCTCTCTGAGCCTTAAATAAAGCACTTGTGTCGTAGAGTCATGTTGTGATGCCCTGTTGTATTTGCACATATCGAGCATATTGTGTGTATGTTATTGAAATGCTTGGTATGTGTGGGATCTGACTATCTAGTTGTTTATCTTTAGTAGCCTCTCTTACCGGGAAATGTCTCCTAGTGTTACCGCTGAGCCATGGTAGCCTGCTACTGCTCTGGAACACTTAGGCTGGCCGGCATGTGTCCTTCTTCGTTCCCGTGTCTGTCCCTTCGGGGAAATGTCACGCATTGAGTACCGGAGTCCTGTTAGCCCGCTACAGCCCGGTTTACCGGAGTCCTGCTAGCCCAGTGCTACAGCCCGGACCCACTTGCTGATGACCGACACGTTCGAAGCTGGGTCATGGATGCCTGTCCCTGTAAGTCTGTGCCACTTTGGGTTTACGACTAGTCATGTCAGCCCGGGCTCCTTATCATATGGATGCTAGCGACACTATCATATACGTGAGCCAAAAGGCGCAAATGGTCCCGGGCAAAGGTAAGGCGACACCCGTGGGGATACCGTGCGTGAGGCCGCAAAGTGATATGAGGTGTTACAGGCTAGATCGATGTGACATCGAGTCGGGGTCCTGACACTCCAATATGTTGAGCTTGCCTTTCTGTCTCATGCTAGCCAAATTCTTTGCACCAACTAGAGATACTACTTGTGCTTCCAAACATCCCTTAAACCAGTTTTGCCATGAGATTCCACCATACCTACCTATGGATTGAGTAAGATCCTTCAAGTAAGTTATCATTGGTGCAAGCAATAAAAATTCTCTCTAAATATGTATGATCTATTAGTGTGAAGAAAATAAGCTTTATACGAATTTGTGATATCGAAGAAATAAAAGCAATGAACTGCATAATAAAGGTCTTTATCACAAGCGGTAATATAAAGTGACATTCTTTTGCATTAAGATTTTGTGCATCCAACCATAAAAGCGCATGAAAACCTTTGCTTCCCTCCGCGAAGGGCCTATCATTTACTTTTATCTTCTACTCTTATACCAGAGTCATGGTGATCATCACCTTTCCTTTTTATACTTTTTCCTTTG
>NC_041380.1:230130249-230191095 GCF_002162155.2 Triticum dicoccoides | reverse complement strand
GGATGTAGGTTTAAGTATTATTGTTGACAGTACACTTGAGGTAAAAGGTTGGGAGGCAAAACTATAAGCCCCTATCTTTCTTTGTGTTCGATTAAAACTTTGAATCCATAAATATCATGTGAGTGTTAGCAATTTTGAAAGACTAAATGATAATTCAGTATGTGGAATTTGCTGAATCAAAGCTCTTACATAGACCCTTCTTGAAAATAAGATGAATTGAAATTGTTTGATGACTCAGAACATGGTTTGTTAGTTTTCAAGAAAGTTTATGGTCTATACCTTAATTTGTGAATAGCTTGTTACTTGATCATGAGAAGTTTTATGATATGAGCTACTGTTTATGCTGAAGAATAATGCTAGACAAAGTTATTGGAACTTTCATTGATCAAACTTGTGCACTTGATAGCATTCACACTTCATAAACTATTTCTTTTATCATTTACCTACTCGAGGACGAGCAGGAATGAAGCTTGGGGATGCTGATACGTCTCTGACGTATCAATAATTTATGAAGTATCCATGCCATGTTTATAACAATTCTACATGATTTTGGTATGATTTGATTAGAACTGACCCGGACTGACGCCGTTTTCAGCAGAACTACCGTGGCGTTGTTTTTGTGCAGAAATAAAAGTTCTCGGAATGGGCTGAAAATTTACGGAGAATAGTTTTGGAAAATATAAAAAATACTGGAGCAAAAAGATGCCAGAGAAATGTCCCAGGCTGACCACAAGGGTGGGGGCACCCCACCCCCCTAGGGAGCACCACTCGTCCTTATGATCGCCTCGTGGGGCCTCCTGACGTGAAACCGACGCCAAACGCTCCTTTAAATCCCAAAAACTCCAGAACCAAACCTAGATTGGGAGTTCCGCCGCCGTAAGCCTCTGTAGCCATGAAAAAAATAATCTAGGCCCTCTCTGGCACCCTGCCGGAGGGGGACAACATCACCGGAGGTCATGGAGGAGGAAGCCGGAGGGGTCACCATCGTCATGGAGGCCAAGGACCAGAGGAAGAACCTTTCCCCATCTAAGGGGGAGGCCATGGAGGAGGAAGCACAAAGGGGAGAACCGCTCCCTCTTTCTCTTGGTGGCACCGAGTGCCATCGGGGGAATCATCGCCGCGGTGATCGTCTTCATCAACATCACCATCATCATCACCATCCTCATCTCTTTTACGCGGTCCACTCTCACACACCCCGCTATAATCCCCTACTTGAACTTGGTGCTCTATGCCACATATTATGATCCAATGATGTGTTGCCATCCTATGATGTTCTGAGTAGATTTGTTTTGTATTTTGGGTTGGTTGATGATATAGATTGGGTTGGGTTGTATGTTTTATTTTGGTGTTGTCCTATGGTGCCTTTTGTGATGCGCACACGAGAGGGATGCCCGATGTAGGGTGCCGCAATATGTTCATGATTCGCTTATAGTGGGTTGCTAGAGTGACAGAAGCTTAAACCCGAGTAAGGGGGTTGTTGCATATGGGATAAAGGGGACTTGATACTTTAATGCTATGGTTGGGTTCTACCTTAATGGTCTTTAGTAGTTGCGGATGCTTGCTAGAGTTCCAATCATAAGTGCATATGATCCAGGGAGAGAAAGTATGTTAGCTTATGCCTCTCCCTCATATAAAATGGCAATGGCGACCACCGATCTTGTTAATAATTGCCTAGGACAATTTCGCACACATATCCATTATTATTCCACACTCGCTATTTATAATATATAGTATTATATTCTAATTTTATAATAACAACATCTACTTTTATATTTTAGTTCTCCGATATCATGCAAAGTTATCCTCTTCATACCCACAATGTAGTTTTATTTCTCGTTTCTAGATGAAAGCAAATGGCCGATGTACGTAGAGTTGTATCGGTGGCAGATAGGACTTGAGAGAATATTGATCTTACCTTTAGCTCCTTGTGGGTTTGACACTCCATACTTATCACTTCCACTTTTGGAAATTGCTACGATGATTCCTTGCACTTGGGGATTATCAGGGGCGCGCCCTCTGTCCTTGTGGCCGCCTCGTGCCTTCTCTGACTTGCACTCCAAGTCCTCTGGATGTCTTCTGGTCCAAGAAAAATCATCGCGAAAGTTTTATTCCATTTGGACTCTGTTTGGTATTCCTTTTCTGCGAAACTCTAAAACAAGGAAAAACAAAAATTGGCACTGTGCTCTACGTTAATAGGTTAGTCCCAAAAATAATGTAAAATAGCATATTAATGCATATAAAACATCCAAAACAGATAATATAATAGCATGGAACAATCAAAAGTTATAGATACGTTGGAGACTGATAACCCACAAGTATAGGGGATCGCAACAGTTTTCGAGGGTAGAGTATTCAACCCAAATTTATAGATTCGACACAAGGGGAGCCAAAGAATATTTGAAGGTATTAGCAGCTGAGCTGTCAGTTCAACCACACCTAGATATTAATTATATGCATCAAAGTGATTATTATTCAAAGTAGTTTGATAGTTTTTATAATAGTGTCAACAACAATGGTAACAATAATCGTGATAGCAGTAGATTGTAGCAAGTGTAACAATGATGATAGCAATAGTAACGCAACAAGATCAATAAGGATAAATTCGTAGGCATTGGATCGGTGACTTGTTGGATGATATTCATCATGAGACAATTATAACCTGGGCGATACGGCACTGGCTCCAGTTCATCGATATAATGTAGGCATGTATTCCGTAAATAGTCATACATGCTTTATTAAAAGAACATGCATGACATCTTTTGTCCTACCCACCCATGGCAGCGGGGTCCATATTGGAAACTAAGGGATATTAAGGCCTCCTTTTAATAGAGAACTGGAACAAAGCATTAACACATAGTGAATACATGAACTCCTAAAACTACTGTCATCACCGGGAGTGGGCCCGGTTGTTGTCACTCCGGGGTTGCCAGATCATTACACGTAGTAGGTGACTATAACTTGCCAGATCGGATCTAGAACATTGATATAATGATGAATTCATAAACGGTTCAGATCTGAAATCATGGAACCCGGGCCCAAAGTGACAAGCATTAAGCATAGCAAAGTCATAGCAACATCAATCTAAGAACATAGTGGATACTAGGGATCAAGCCCTAATGAAACTAACTCGATTACATGATGAATCTCATCCAACTCCTCACCGACTAGTGAGCCTACGAAGGAATTACTCACTCCCGGTGGGGAGCATCATGGAATTGGCGATGGAGAAGGGTTGGTGATGACGAAGAATGAAGACCCCCATCTCTGGAGCCCCAAACAGACTCCAGATCTGCCCTCCCGAGGATGAACAAGGCTTGGCGGTGGCTCCGTCTCATGGATCGCGATAATTCTTTCTCTCTGATTTTTTTTGGAAATATGTGAATTTATAGTACAAGGGGTCGTCATAAGGGCCACCAGGTGGGTACAACATACCTGGGCACGCCCTGGTGGGTTGCGCCCACCCAGGGACCCCTCTCTGGTGGGTCTTGGCTATAGAAATTCTTATTATTGATATAAAAATCCTCAAAAAGTTACGTTCCATTCCGAGAACTTTTATTTCTGCACAAAAGCAACACCATGGTAGTTCTGCTGAAAACAGCGTCAGTCAGGGTTAGTTTCAATCAAATCATGCAAATTAGAGTCCAAAACAAGAGGAAAAGCATGAGAAAAAGTAGATACGTTGGAGACGTATCAACTCCCCCAAGCTTAAAACTTTGCTTGTCCTCAAGCAATTCAGTTGATAAACTAAAAGTGAGAAAGAAAAACTTTTACGAACTCTTTTGCTCTTGTTTGCATAAATAAGTTTAAACAGCACCCAGGTTTTCAGCCAACATTATAACTAACCATGTCAACAATAACACTTAAAGATTATAATGATTCATATCAATGACATAATCAACTAGCGAGCAATAATAAGATATCTCAAACAGCTACACGTTGTCAAAACAACCATGATACAATATGACAATAGTGGTATCTCGCTAGCCCTTTTTGAGACCGCAAAACATAAATGCAGAGCACCTCCAAAGTTCAAGCAGCGACTAAACATTGTAACTCATGGTAGAAAAGATCCAGTCATGATGCACCCAACATTAGCTACACACAATGCATAAATCATGACCGTTGTGCTCTACTCAGTTTCTGGCGCTTGTTTTAGAAGGTGGTCACACAACATAAAAATAAATAGAAAGTCCCTTCTCAGAGGGAAGCAGTGATTTGCAGAGGTGCTAGAGCTTAGTTTTTAAAACAGAGATAAATGATATTTTGAGACATGCACCCTTCTTATTCACTTCACGACCATCAGTTATCAACATCTTCCATGCTAAGCACGCTAGTGGCGGCTCCCAAGCGGTAAAAGTAAAGGTTTTGACTCCATTGGGAGTTTTTGTTTAATTATTTCAAAGATGAACTGTTTTTCATGTTTGCAGTTTGGGACTGGGCATCCCTATTACCTCCCATTTTCTCGTGCGATGGCGAGTGAATAAACACTCGACCTTAGAATAACCCGCTTAGCATGGAAGATATCGACCACCTCCTGTCGTTCCATGAACGATCCAGGCACACAAAACAAATAATTTTTAGAAGTTTTTAGAGGTGGAACATACAAATTTACTTAGGACGGCAGGGTAATACCACATATAGGTTGGTATGGTGGACTCATCTGGAATAACTTTGGGTTCAAGGTTTTTGATGTACAAGCAGAATCCCCACTTAGCACAGGCGGAGGCTAGCAATTTAGATTGAGAAGCGGCCAGCTAGAGAGCAACAACGATCATAACCATGCATTATGCGTAAGTAACATTGGACACTAGCATGAGTACGATATGAACACCATGAACGTAAACATTATGGAGGCTATGTTGGTTTTGATTCAACTACATGCATGAACATGTACCAAGTCAAGCCACTTGAACATTCAGAGGAGGATACCATATCATCATACTACATCAGAATCATTTTAACGCTATGTTGATATCCAAGCTAAATCATTATTAACTCCCAGTACTTATGCAAGGCATGAGAAACTATAATCTCTAATTGTCATTGCAAACATGTTTAATCATAACGGGCTGAATCATGGACGCTAGGTTAAACATATTTACACATACAAGATAAGTCGAGTTCATACAAGTTTCTCTTTGCCACGGCCAGTTCATTGAATGTTGTCATTATTGCCTTTCACTTGCACGACCGATGATATGAAAATAATAATAGTGCAAGAGTGCCATGGACTAAGCTGGAATCTGCAAACATTTTATTCAACAGGAGAAGACAAGGTAAAATGGGCTCTTTATTAGTTCAACAATTATTCACATGAGAGCCACTCAACATTTTCATCATGGTCTCCTCCTCGGTACGACTCGAATAAACAGAAAAAGAAACTCAGAGAAACACACTGAAATATTTTTGGATTTTTTTGGTTTTCTTGAACGAGCAAATAAAAGAGAAAAGCAAAAACGAGAAAAACTATTTACACGGGAAAGCTCCCAACAAGCAAAAGAAGAACAAGGAAATCTTTTTGGATTTTCTTTTTAGTACTACTACTTAGCATGCATAGAAATTAAATTAACTACAACTATTTTTTTGGTTTTTCTAAAGTTTTTCAAACACACAAGAAGAAAGTAAGAAAATGAATCTAAGCATGGATGATACAATGAAAAAGTGTGAATACCGACGAATGAAATAAGTAGACATGAATGTAAAGTCGGTGAGAGACACGTACTCCCCCAAGCTTAGGCTTTTGGCCTAACTTGGTAGTTGATCAGTAGCCTGGATAATAGTCGGCGTGGTAGCTCATGGAGGCTCTCGGTGCGGATGCGTCAGCACGCCGTGCCACCACCACTGCCGCGTTATGAGCTCGGGCCTCGCTCTCAAGGACAAAATATCTTTTCTTGCTGTGATAATCAAAGAGAGCAGGCGCATGCAAATATGTGTCCACGACATGTGATTGGTTAAACAACAAATTATAAGTGAAGTTATCAGTCGTTCCCTTGAGAATTTTATGAACTTTCAAAGCATCAAAGTCTAAATACCGAGTGGGTAGGATAGGATCAAAGGGCAAAGGTGAGATACCTAGCCCTCGTGCTAAACGTGTGGCATAAATTCCACCATAGAACCAACCAGTTTTAGCATTGTGCTGAAGTCTGTGTGCAACAATCGCTCCAAGGTTATAATTCCTTTCACCAGTGAGAGCGGTGTGAAGGAGGCTCAAGTCTGGCGCACAAAGTATGCTACAGTCTTGCTTGCCTACTATGCATTTCCAGTTAAATGACGCAAAATATTGAATTGTGGGAAAATGAATGCTCTTCATTCTTCCTTGTCTCACTCCCCTATTTTCACCATAGCAAAGGCTAGTCAAGAAAGACTCGTACTCAACCATGGGTAGCTCCTCAAGTGAACCCCAAAATGGCAGTTTGCAATGGTAAGCAAAATTCTCCAATGGGATAGTATAAGGATTATCATAAAGCATAAACGACACCCTAGACTCACGTGGAAAATATTTAAATCCCTTGACAACTGATTCAGTGAGAAGTTGGTGTTGTGCACACTTATTTGATAGGTAGGGACCGAGGCCGGCATTGTGAACATATTGCTCAAATTCCTCCTTAATGCCCACACACACCATATATTCATCGCTAGGCCATAAACATGTCTTGGTGGCAGCATCTTGCGTGGAACTTTCACTTGGTTCAACATAATACCGACGGGCAGAATTGTCACTAGAAGATGCCCCCGGGGATCATCTCCTCGAAGAACTCCTTCCGAATAGGTTCATCCTGTCCGCATACAATTTTCTGAAAATAAAAAAAATTGAGTAACAAAAATTTGTCAACAAAACTTTGTAAGATTGATAGCAACTACTCATAGGGATACATGGAGGCCATAGAAAGCATTCAAACAACTTAGAACACTAAGAATTCAACATGCAAGCACATCTACAACAGCACCAAGAGTAGCTAATTATTCAAAGTATAAGCCACTAAAACAAAAACTAATTGGACAAATGGTGGAGTCACATACCAAGCAACAATCCGCCAAAACAGTTTCGGAAACGGAGGTTCGAGCAAAGAGATCGAAATCCTTGGGTTTGAGCTCAAGAGCACGAGAGAGAGAGAGCAATGGGGATTTTTTTTCTGGAGGTAAGTGATCATGTGGTATGAAGAGGTAAGTGAGGGGCCCATGTGGGGAACACAACCCACCAGGGCGCGCCAGGGGGTGCTTGCACGCCCAGGTGGGTTGTGCCCACCTGGTGCACCTCCCTCTGATGTTTATTGCACCAAAAATTCTCGAATATTCAGAAAAAAATCGTATTAAATTTTCAGGGCATTTTGAGAACTTTTATTTTTGGCTCATTTTTTATTATAGGAAATTCAAAAAATAGACAAAACATGGCATTTTATTTTATTTAACTAATAAAAACAGAGGATAAAAAGTGGGGACAGAAAGTAGAGCTTACTAAATTCATCAACTTCATACTGCTAAAAAATGATCCATTAATAAGGTTGATCAAGTCTTATTAACAACAACTTCCAATTAGCATGAAACCGAAGAACTTTCGTAAATCACTAAGTTACCTCAATGGGGATATGCATTTCCCCAACAATAAGCATTTCGTATTTCTTTTTGATAGTAGGTAGAGGTATTTGAAAACTTCTAATAGTGATTGTTGGTTTTTCAATAACATCAATACCATTCACTTGGAATTGTTTCTTTGGAAAGTGCACCGTATGCTCATCACCATTAATATGAAAAGTAACCTTGCTTTTATAGCAATCAATAACAACCCCTGTAGTATTCAAGAAGGGTCTACCAAGGATAATCGACATGTTGTCGTCCTCGGGCATCTTAAATATAACAAAGTCAGTCAAAATAGTAATATTAGCCACAACATGGCACATCCTCTATGACGCCCTCGATTCAATCATACACTAATCATACACTCAAATGTGTACGATCAAGATCAGGGACTCACGGGAAGATATCACAACACAACTCTAGACACAAATTAAAATAATATAAGCTTTGTATTACAAGCTAGGGGCCTCGAGGGCTCGAATACATAAGCTCGAAGACACAAGACTCAGAGGAAGCAACAATAACTAAGTACAGACATAAGTTAAACAAGTTTGCCTTAAGAAGGCTAGCACAAATGCAACATCGATCAAAAAACCTTCCTGGGAGCCTCCTAACTACTCCTGGTCGTCAGTGGCCTCCTAACTACTCCTGGGAGCCTCCTAACTACTCCTGGTCGTCAGCGGCCTCCATGTCGTAGTAAGCACCCTCGTGGTAGTAGTAGTCATTGTTGACAGTGGTGTCTGGCTCCTGGGCTCCACCATCTGGCTGTGACATCCGAGAAGAATGGAAAAGGGGAAAAAAGGGGGAGCAAAGCAAACGTGAGTACTCATCTGAAGTACTCAACAAGCAAGGATCTACACTACATATGCAACATTATCAAAGGAAGGCTGTATGTGTGGACTGGGCTGCAGAAATGCCAGAATAGAGTGGAGAGCCTAGTCCTATCGAAGACTAGCATCTTTAGCATCTTCAGCGGTCTTGCAGCATTAGAAGAGTGCAGACTAGCATCGAGTAAAGTAGTAGTAGTGTCATCAACCTCGCCTAGAGATCCTTCCTCGACTCCCTGCAAGAAAGCAATCCAAGAGCCATACTACCCATTTCTCATCTCAAGTATCCAGTTCTAGTTGTATCAATTGGGATATAACTCCGAGTGTCCGTTACCGTAGGACAGGCTATCGATAGATGTTTTCTTCCCTGCAGGGGTGCACCAACTTACCCACCACGCTTGATTAACTCCGGCCAGACACACCAACAGGTCATGACCGGCCTCGGCCGATCAACACACCGCAGTCCTACCTAGGCTCAACAGAGAGGCCAGCACGCCGGTCTACATCCTAAATGCGAACGGGTCATGGGCCATGGCCCTTTGCAATCCTGCATGTTGTGTACGCGGCCGGTGAGCAGACCTAGCCTCCCTTATACAAGGTGAGGCGTTCCAGTCCAACCCGGCGCGCGCCGCTCCATCGCTATCATCCGTTGAGCTTTCGGCTGATACATACGACGCAGAGTGCCCATACTTATTCCCACATGATGGTTAGTGCGAAAAAGGCCAGAGGCCCCTCGGATCAAATATCCAAATCGTAGTGGATTAGTAGCACGCGGTAACAAGCAGGGACTCACAATCGATGTGACCCCGTCGCCCCGTCTCGAGGACTTGCGGCAAGGGCTAAGAACGCCCGGCCACGCCTCGTAAGTATCTCGCAGGCACCTTGCAGGTCGACCCGACTCCACATCACTCGCAATTAAGCTCGCACGGGTATCCCTCAGGACCGACCCGTCTTTAGTAACATGGTTCAGTGTAAGGTCATAGTAACCATAGTAAGTATGTGTCTATCACCGAGGGAACCCTGAGGAACCACCCCCGGTGGATTCCACTCGATGTAATCATCAAGGTGAATGTAAGAGGAACCACCCTCGAGGTTCACACTTGAGGGTTGCACGACAGAGTCGTATCGGAAGTGGTCAAATAGGAATCACCCTTGATGACCATAACCGATAAACTAACCTACAAAGTTGACATCAGAAGTGCTGATGAGGTCTCACCCTCGGCACTCGATAGTAACCCACTAGTGTCGAGCAACTAAGGAGAAAGTGATGTGCGGTGTCAGGGCCTGGACGTCAATCGCGTTGGTTGAGTCATCGAACATAAAGCGGGGCAACTAGCACAAGGTGGGGGTCACTGATGGATCTCTACCCAGCCTATACTAAATAGTTTAGGATAAGCAGGTAGGTAACAACAGCAGGTTACAATAAATAGGCTATGCAGCAGAAATAGGATAACAGTAACAACAGCAACTTCTAATGCAAGCATGAGAGAATGGCATGGGCGATATCGGTAAGATCAAAGGGGGGCTTGCCTGGAAGCTCTGCTGCAAAGGAAGAAGGGTCGTCAGTGACGTAGTCGATCACAGGGGCAGCATCAGTCTCGGGGTCTACCAGAGAGAAGAGGGGGAAGAAACAGTAAATATGGAGCAATCAGTCTCGGGGTCTACCAGAGAGAAGAGGGGGAGGAAACAGTAAATACGGAGAAAAAGGTGCAGTGCAGGGTTGCCTAAATACATGTCTAAGTCATCTTAATTATTCTAGGCTTAAGGTTGTATTTATTAACCGGTGTATATGCACTATTCATCTACCGGAGTCAGGCTAAAAAGTTGCGGGTTCTCCTACCTAGGGGTTCTTACATGGAAACCGACGACATGATCAAATTCGTCTCGTCGTTCTGAGCAAGTTTCATGTATAAAGTTTTTCGATCCGAGCTACGGTTTATTTTCTACGATTTTTCAAAGGTTTAGCAATATTCTGAATTTGTTCTAATAACTAAATTCGTCAGAAAATGAATTATGACATCATCCTAGCGTAACCCTACATCACGGTCAACAGACCAGTTGACTGGTCAACGAGGCCCACCTGGGGCCCACTGGCAGTGACTGGGCGTTGCCTAGTCAGCATCTGATTGGGTCAACGGGACCCAGGGGCCCAATGGTAGAAGCTGTGGCGGGGTCCACGTGGTCAGCCATGTCAGCAATGCTGGAAACGGCATGGGAGTTGTCTCCAGCGACCATATTCAATGGCGGCGCGCTCGAGAATGGTCGGAAATCGGCTACAAGGGGCCGTTCGGCCCCCGCGTAGGCTCGTTTGAGCGAGCGTCGAGCCGCGCATCCAACGGTGCTAATGGAAGGGCTCGGGGCGGTCGGAGCATCACCGGCGACGAGCAAGGCGGTGGTGGCGTTCGGTGGCGCATGGAGAAGTGGGCTATGGGGGGCTCTTTCGGCGCGGAATCTGGTGCATTCGAACATGGGCATCGCACCGCGTCGAACATTGGTTGTTCAAACGGCCTGCAACGTCGGCTGCGAAGTCTAACTATGGTGGCCGAAGCTCGAGCATGCGTGGAAGCTAACTACGATGCACGGGGAGGAGAAGGGAGAGGGGGGTCGAAGCGGCTGCTCACCAGGCCCTGCAGGTGTGCACAAGTGGGCTCGGGGAAGGCTTGCTGGAGTCAGATTCGTCAGCGAGGTCGACAGCGCCCGAGGAGGAAGAAGAAGGCCGACTAGGCGATGGAGGGGCTTTTGGCTCCTGCTCGTGGGCGTGGACGATGATGCTGATGGCTGTGAAGCTCCGGGACACGCTGAAGAGGGTTGGGAGCAGCGGTCCCTGCGGTGGGCGCCGGTGGGCGGTGACAGGGGGCGCTCGGTGGAGGGGGGATCTGGTGGGGAGTGAGAGAGAGGACGACAGGGGGAAGTGGGCGAGTGGGAAGGGAGCACGAGGCGTCGGGGCTACCCTTATCCCCTTGTCGGCGATGTGGCAGCGCGGGGCACCGCGCCGGGTCCAGCGGGAACGAGCGGGGGTGTCTCGGTCAGTCAAACTTAAGGGGAGGAGGGGATCGAGTGCGGGGAGGAGGTTCTAGGCCGGCTGGCCGAGGTGGGCTGAGGCCCAAGGGGAGCCCAGGGGCTCTGGCCCTTTTCCTCTATTTTTCTTTTTCCTTTTTTATTTAATAAACAGAGATGGGTAAGAAAATATTGGGCATCCTACTTACTCTGGAAAAATATGGGAAGTGCCCCTTTATTCCCTGGTGATCTTAGACAGTGTCACAAATATTTTGGAGACCGGAAGAATTCATTTTGTATTTTTTTATAAATAGGATAGCATTTAAAAATGTTGAATTGGTGCTGTTATAATTGCTAATGCTCATCTTTGCACAAAAGTGATGTTGTGTTCCTTAACAATTAATTGTTATGGAATTTTTGACAAATGATGACCATTTTTCCAGCAACCTTTGAGCAACTTCAAACTTCACTTGAATTTGAATTGACTGGAATTTCAAATGGGATATTGAACAAAGGTGATTAAGCACTGTTTGGAAAAATGATTAGTTTAATCATAGAGGGTAACTGTAGCATGACGCTGGGGGTGTTACAAATCTCCTCCACTACAAGAAATCTCGTCCCAAGATTTAGGAGGTGGAATCTCGTCCCAAGAGTCAGGGGAAGCAACAATAACTGAGTACGGACATAAGTTAAACAAGTTCTCCTTAAGAAGGCCAGCACAAAAGCAACATCGATCGAAAAGGCAAGGCCTCCTGCCTGGGAGCCTCCTAACTACTCCTGGTCGTCAGTGGCCTCCACATCGTAGTAAGCACCCTCGTGGTAGTAGTAGTCGTCGTCGAGAGTTGCGTCTGGCTCCTGGGCTCCACCATCTGGTTGCGACATCCGAGAAGAATGGAAAAGGGGGAAAAGGGGGAGCAAAGCAAACGTGAGTACTCATCTGAAGTACTCAGCAAACAAGGATCTACACTACCTATGCAACATTATCAAAGGAAGGCTGTATATGTGGACTGGGCTGCAGAAATGCCAGAATAGAGTGGAGAGCCTAGTCCTATCAAAGACTAGCATATTTAGCATCTTCATCGGTCTTGCAGCATTAGCAGAGTGCAGACTAGCATAGAGTAAAGTAGTAGTAGTGTCATCAACATCGCCTAGAGATCCTTCCTCGACTCCCTACGAGAAAGCAATCCTAGAGCCATAGTATCCATTTCTCATCTCAAGTATCCATTTCTAGTTGTATCGATCAGGATACAACTCCGAGTGTCCATTACCGTAGGATAGGCTATCGATAGATGTTTTCTTCCCTGCAGGGGTGCACCAACTTACCTACCATGCTCGATTAACTCCGGCCGGACACATCATCAGGTCATGACCGGCCTCGGCCGATCAACACACCGCAGTCCTACCTAGGCTCAACAGAGAGGCCAGCATGCCGGTCTACATCCTAAATGCAAAGGGGTCATGGGCCATCGCCCTTTGCAATCCTGCACGTTGCGTATGCGGCAGGTGAGCAGACCTAGCCTCCCTTATACAGCGCGAGGCGTTCCAATCCAACCCGGCGCACCGCTCCATCGCTGACGTCCATTGAGCTTTGGGCTAATACATACGACGCGGAGTGCCCATACTTATTCCCACGTGGTGGTTAGTGTGAAAAAGGCCAGAGGCCCCTTGGATCAAATATCCAAATCGTAGTGGATGAGGAGCATGCGGTAATGAGCAGAGACTCACAATCGATGTGACCCCATCGCCCTGTCTCGAGGACTTGCGGCAGGGGCTAAGAATTCCCGGCCACGCCTCATAAGTATATCGCGCGCACCTTCTAGGTCAACCCAACTCCACATCACTCGCAATTAAGCTCGCGCGGGTACCCCTCAAGGCCCACCTGTCTTTAGTAACATGCTTCAATGTAAGTTCATAGTAACCATAGTAACTGTGTGTCTATCACCAAGGGAACCCTGAGGAACCACCCTCGGTGGATTCCACTCGATGTAATCATAAAGGTGAACGTAAGAGGAACCACCCTCGAGGTTCACACTTGAGGGGTTGCACGATAGAGTCGTATCGGAAGTGGTTAAAGAGGAATCACCCTCGATGACCATAACCGATAAACTAACCTACAAAGTTAACATCAGAAGTGCTCATGAGGTCTCACCCTCAGCACTCGATAGTAACCCAGTAGTGTTGAGCAACTAAGGGGAAAGTGATGTGCGGTGTCGGCGCCTGGACATCAATCGCATTGATCGAGTCATCGAACATAAAGCGGGGCGACTGGGACAAGGTGGGGGTCACTGATGGATCTCTACCCAGCCTATACTAAACAGTTTAGGATAAGCAAGTAGGTAACAACAGCAGGTTACAATAAACAGGCTATGCACCAGAAATAGGACAACAGTAACAACATCAACTTCTAATGCAAGCATGAGAGAATGGAATGGGCGATATCAGGATGATCAAAGGGGGGGCTTGCCTAGAAGCTCAGCTGCAATGGAAGAAGGGTCGTCGGTGACGTAGTCGATCACAGGGGCAGCTGATATGTCCATTTTGCATCATGCTTTTATATCGATATTTATTGCATTATGGGCTGTTATTACACATTATGTCACAATACTTATGCCTATTCTCTCTTATTTCACAAGGTTTACATGAAGAGGGAGAATGCCAACAACTGGGATTCTAGGCTGGAAAAGGAGCAAATATTAGAGACATATTCTACACAGCTCCAAACGTCCTGAAACTTCATGGAAGCTATTTCCAGAATATATAAAAAATACTGAGCGCAAGAAGTTCCAGAGGGGGGCCACACCCTGGCCACAAGGGTAGGGCGTGACCCCTGCCTCGTGGGCCCCCTGGTGGCCCTCCGATGCCCATCTTTTGCTATATGGAGTCTTTCATCGAGGGGAAAATCTTAAGCAAGCTTTCGGGACAATACTCTGCCGCCACGAGGCGGAACCTTGGCGGAACCAATCTAGGGCTCCGGCGGAGCTGTTCTGCCGGGGAAACTTCCCTCTGGGAGGGGGAAATCATCACCACCGTCATCACCAATGATCCTCTCATCTAGAAGGGGTCAATCTCCATCAACATATTCACCAACACCATCTCATTTCAAACCCTAGTTCATCTCTTGTATCCAATCTTTGTATCCAAACCTCAGATTGGTACCTGTGGGTTGCTAGTAGTGTTGATTACTCCTTGTAGTTGATGGTAGTTGGTTTGCTTGGTGGAAGATCATATGTTCAGATCCATTATGCATATTAATACCCCTTTGATTATGAACATGAATATGCTTTGTGAGTAGTTATGTTTGTTCCTGAGGACATGGGAGAAGTCTTGCTATTAGTAGTCATGTGAACTTGGTATTCGTTCGATATTTTGATGAGATGTATGTTGTCATCCCTCTAGTGGTATCATGTGAACATCGACTACATGACACTTCACCATTGTTTGGGCCTAGAATGAGGCATTGTGAAGTAATAAGTAGATGATGGGTTGCTAGAGTGACAAAAGCTTAAACCCTAGTTTATGCGTTGCTTGTAAGGGGCTGATTTGAATCCATATATTTCATGCTATGGTTAGGTTTACCTTAATACTTCTATTGTAGTTGCGGATGCTTGCAATGGGGGTTAATAATTAGTGGGATGCTTTTCCAAGTAAGGACAACACCCAAGCACCGGTCCACCCACATATCAAATTATCAAAGTACCAAACGCGAATAATATGATCGTGATGAAAACTAGCTTGACGATAATTCCCGTGTGTCCTCGGGAGCGCTTTACTTCATATAAGAGTTTGTCCAGGATTGTCCTTTGCTATAAAAAGGATTGGGCCATCTTGCTGCACCTTATTTACTTTTATTACTTGCTACTCGTTACAAATTACCTTATCACAAAACTATCTGTTACCGATAATTTCAGTGCTTGCAGAGAATACCTTGCTGAAAACTGCTTATCATTTCCTTCTGCTCCTCGTTGGGTTCGACACTCTTACTTATTGAAAAGGCTATGATAGATCCCCTATACTTGTGGGTCATCAGCAGCATCGCTCTCGGGGTCTACCAGAGAGAAGAGGGGGAAGAAACAGTAAATACAGAGCAAACAGATGCAACGGTTAGGTTTCCATGCCATGCTACGGTGCAGTGCAGTGTTGCCTAAAGATATGTCTAAGTCATTTTAATTATTCTAGGCTTAAGGTTGTATATATTTACCAGTGTATATGCACTATTCATCTACCATAGTCAGGCTAAAAAGTTGCGGGTTCTCCTACGTAGGGGGTTCCGTCATGGAAACAGACGACATGATCAGATTCGTCTCATCGTTCTGAGCAACTTTGATGTATAAAGTTTTTTGATCCGAGCTACGGTTTATTTTCTTCCATTTTTTAAAGGTTTAGCAATATTCTGAATTTATTATAATTACTAAATTCGTCAGAAAATGAATTATGATGTCATCCTGGCGTCAGCCCTGCATCAGCGGTCAACAGACCGGTTGATTGGTACGGGGCCCACGCGGGGCCCACTGGCAGTGACTGGGCATTACATCTGACCGGGTCAACGGGACCCAGGGGCCCAATGGTAGCGGCTATGGGGGGGTCCACGTGGTCAGCCACGTCAGCAACATCGGAAACAGCGTCGGAGTTGTCTCCGGCGACCATATTCAACGGCGACACACTCGAGAATAGCCAGAAATCGGCTACAAGGGGCCGTTTGGCCCGCGCGTAGGCTCATTTGAGCGAGCGTCAAGCCGCGCATCCAACGGTGTTGATGGGAGGGCTCGGGGGCGGTCGGAGCATCACCGACGACGAGCAAGGCGGCGGTGGCGTTCGGTGGGGCAAGGAGAAGTGGGCTGTGGGGGGTTCTTTCGGCGCGGAATCTGGTGCATTCGAACGCGGGCATCGCACTGCATCGAACGGTGGCAATGGTGGCCGTTGAAACGGCCCGCATCATCGGCTACGAATTCTAACGACGATGGTTGGAGCTCGAGCATGCATGGAAGCTAACTACGGTGCACGGGGAGGAGAAGGGGGAGGGGGTCGAAGCGGCTGCTCATCGGGCCCTGCAGGTGTGCACAAGTGGGCTCGGGGGAGGCTTGCCGGAGTCAAATTCATCGGCAAGGTCGACAGCGCTCGAGGAGGAAGAAGATGGCCAGCTCGGTGATGGAGGGGCTTCCGGCTCCTGCTCGTGGACGTGGACGACGGTGCTGACGGCCGTGAAGCTCAGGGACGCGCTGAAGAGGGTTGGGAGTAGCGGTCGACGTGGTGGGCGCCGGTGGGCGACGATAGGGGGGGCTCGGTGGAGGGGAGATCTGGTGGGGAGTGAGAGAGAGGAGGACAGGGGAAGTGGGCGAGTGGGGAGGGAGCCCGAGGTGTTGGGGCTACCCTTATCCCCTCGCCGGCGATGTGGCAGTGCGGGGCGCCACGCCGGGTCTGGCGGGAATAAGCGGGGGTGTCTCGGTCGATCGAACAGAAGGGGAGGAGGGGATCGAGTGCGGGGAGGAGGATCTGGGCTGGCTGGCCGAGGTGGGCTGAGGCCCAAGGGGAGGCCAGGGGCTCTGGCCCTTTTCCTCTATTTTTGTTTTTCTTTTTTATTTAATAAACAGAGATGGGTACGAAAATATTGGGCATGCTACTTACTCTGGAAAAATATGGGAAGTGCCCCTTTTATTCCCTGGTGATCTTAGACAGTGTCACAAATATTTTGGAGACGGGAAGAATTCATTTGGTATTTTTTTATAAATAGGACAACATTTAAAAATGCTGAATTGGTGCTGTTATAATTGCTAATGCTCATCTTTGCACAAAAGTGATGTTGTGTTCCTTAACAATTAATTGTTACGGAATTTTTGACAAATGATGAACATTTTTCCAGCAACTTTTGAGCAACTTCAAACTTCACTTGAATTTGAATTGACTGGAATTTCAAATGGGACATTGAACAAAGGTGATTAAGCACTGTTTGGAAAAATGATTAGTTTAATCACAGAGGGTTACTATAGCATGACGCTGGGGGTGTTACATCCTCACAGATACCGATAGGTATGGGAGTTGATTTGTAAGCCATTTGCAAAAATATTTCAGTAGGTGTGAGTTTATTCAAGTCAAGTCTTTTATATAAAGAGCAAGGCATAACACTAACACCATCTCCTAAATCACACAAAGCAATTTTGACATAATTCTTTTTGATAGAGCAAGGTATAGTTGGTATTCCTGGATCTTCAAGTTTTTTAGGTACTCCATCTTTAAAAGTGTAATTAGCAAGCATAGTGGAGATTTCAGCTTCCAGTATTTTTCTCTTATTTGTGATGATGTCTTTCATATACTTTGCATAAGGAGGCATTTTTTGGATATTAGTCAAGCGAGTATGCAAAAAGACTGGCCTCAGCATTTCGGCAAAACGTTCAAATTCTTCTTGATCATTCTTTTTAGTTGACTTGGGTGGAAAAGGCATAGGTTTTCGAACCCACGGTTCTCTTTCTTTACCGTGTTTTCTAGCAACAAAGTCTCTTTTGTCATATCTTTTTTAGCTTGTGGGTTACCAAGATCAAGAGGTGGTTCTATCTCAACATCATTATCTGGTTCTTTATCATTGGTTGGTTGAGAGTCTTCATGAACCTCATCATTATCTTTTTCATTATCATTAGGTGAATGCTCATTACCAGATTGAGTTTCAGCATCAGAGATAGAGATTGCATTACCATTATCAGGAGGTTTCTCTATTTCAGGTTCAGTAGAGGCATGCAAAGTCCTATCATTTTTCCTTCTCCTTTTCATTTTAGAAGAACTAGGTGCACTGGTGTCAGCTCTTTGTGAATCTTGTTCAATTCTTTTAGGGTCTCCCTCAGGATAAAGTGGTTCAGGGGTCATTTTACCTCCCCTAGTTGCAACTCTAACAACAAAGTCATGCATATTATGATTCATTTCATCAAGTAATTCTCTTTGTGATTTAGCAACTTGTTCTAACTGAGTTTGAACCATAGAAGTATGTTTTCCAACACCTCTAACATAATTTGATATTCCAAATAACAAGTCACTCAAGCGAGCAATCATATCAGAATTATATTTCAATTCACTACTGCAGGATGCTGCTAACGCGACACTTCGATCATAGACCCTTCGAGAAACTGTGTGCAATGCCATAATCGCAAACGGTGCTGTATGAAAACTGTCAGAAATGTATAAAACGTTTGCAATGACGGATGCATCAAACACGGTTCAGGTTTTAGTTGCGTGTGCGATGAAGGGCATACGGTTTAGTTCAATTAACTGTTTGTGATGAGGAGGAACAAAAGAAACGGGCAGCCAGATGAAGGCGTGTGTGATACACATCATACGGTTCACTCGGATGAATTGTTTGTGATTAGGCAACACAAAAGAAACAGGCAGCCAGATGAAGTTGTGTGTGATATACAACATACGGTTCACTCGGATGAACTGTTTGTGATTAGGCAACACAAAAGAAACGGTCAGCCAGATCAAGGTGTGTGGGATATACGACGCGGTTCACTCTGATGAACTGTTTGCGTTGACACAAGAGTATAGAAACGGTTCTACTTAACAATACGTGTGTGTTGTGCGATGCGATTGCATGCGGTTCACTCGGCCCTTGTTGTCAGTGTGTGACCTCTGTGGCAACCGTTCGCTCCCCAGGTGCCTCTTCATGTACCGTGGCAACCATCCACCGACTCTTCGCCTTTCCCTCTGGATTTGAAACTGATGTCGCACGCTAAATCTTCCTCCATCCTCCATTTTCCTTCACCCCTCCTTGTGCCATTGTTTGATCTTCTTCTCCATGGAGGGAACAAGCCAAAAATGACCCCGTTATTCTTGCCCCGATTTGAATGATGACGCCGTGGAGGAGCTCATTGATCGGTGCAATGTCATCACCTCGGCTAGCATGGTAGGTTCGTTCAAGACCATTCTCGACTCAACTAATAACATCATTACAAGGAACCCAAGGGTTCATGAGCGGTTTGATCTCCCCTATCTTCTTCGTCGTGACCCTGCTGACTGGCGCGGGGTGAGGGAAGCCTCACCTTGTGTAAGTTGATGCCGCTTGATAATGATACGTATGATGTTAAGATGCCATCGCTTGAGGGCAAGGCTTGGGCAGGTGCAAATGGAGATTGGGTTGTTTATATTGGGTACAACTGTGAGTGGGAACTTGTGAATGTTAGGGAACGTAGTAATTTCAAAAAAATCTTACGCGCATGCAGGATCATGGTGATGCATAGCAACGAGAGGGGAGGGTGTGTCCACGTGTCCTCGTGGACCGAAAGCGGAAGCGTTAGCACAACGCAGTTGATGTAGTCGTACGTCTTCACGATCCGACCGATCCAAGTACCGAACACACGACACCTCCGAGTTCAGCACACGTTCAGCTCGATGACGTCCCACGAACTCCGATCCAGCAAAGCTTCGAGGGAGAGTTCCGTCAGCACGACGGCGTGATGACGGGGATGATGATGCTACCGAAGCAGGACTTCGCCTAAGCACCGCTACGATATGACCGAGGTGGATTATGGTGGAGGGGGGCACTGCACACGGCTAAAAGATCAAGGAAAGAGGGGGACAGCACCCAAAGCCCTAAACCAATTTGGTTTGGGCCTAGGGGGCGCAACCCACACTTCCTTGCTGCCCTCTATTTCCACAAAAGCCCACGAAGGCTCATTGACCCTCTCGGTGAATTCCCGTAACTCTCCGGTACTCCGAAAAATACCCGAATCACTTGGAACCTTTCTGATGTCTGAATATAGTCGTACAATATATCGATCTTTATGTCTCGGCCATTTCGAGACTCGTCATGTCCCCGATCTCATCCGGGACTCTGAACTACCTTCGGTACATCAAAACACAAAAACTCATAATACCGATCTTCACAAAACTTTAAGCATACGGACCCTACGGGTAATAGAACTATGTAGACATGACCGAGACACGTCTCCGATCAATAACGAATAGCAGAAACTAGATGCTCATATTGGCTCCCACATATTCTACGAAGATCTTTATCGGTCAAACCGCACAACAACATATGTTGTTCCCTTTGTCATCGGTATGTTACTTGCCCGAGATTCGATCGTCGGTATCTCAATACCTAGTTCAATCTCGTTACCTCTTTACTCGTCCCGAAATACATCATCCCGCAACTAACTCATTAGTTACAATGCTTGCAAGGATTATAATGATGTGTATTACCGAGTGGGCCCAGAGATACCTCTCCGCCAATCGGAGTGACAAATCCTAATCTCGAAATATGCCAACTCAACAAGTACCTTCGAAGACACCTATAGAGCACCTTTATAATCCCAGTTACGTTGTGATGGTAGCACACAAAGTGTTCCTCCGATAAACGGGAGTTGCATAATCTCATAGTCATAGGAACATGTATATGTCATGAAGAAAGCAATAGCAACATACTGAACGATCAAGTGCTAAGCTAATGGAATGGGTCAAGTCAATCACATCATTATTCTATTGATGTGATACCGTTAATCAAATTACAACTCATGTCTATGGCTAGGAAACATAACTATCTTTGATCAACGAGCTAGTCAAGTAGAGGCATACTAGTGACACTCTGTTTGTCTATGTATTTACACATGTATCATGTTTCCGATTAATACAATCCTAGCATGAATAATAAACATTTATCATGATATAAGGAAATAAATAATAACTTTATTATTGCCTCTAGGGAATATTTCCTTCAGTCTCCCACTTGCACTATAGTCAATAATCTAGTTCACATCTTTATGTGATTGGTTCACATCTCCATGTGACTAATACCCAAAGGGTTTACTAGAGTCAATAATCTAGTTCACATCACTATGTGATTAACACCCAAAGAGTGATCATGTTTTGCTTGTGAGAGAAGTTTAGCCTACGGGTCTGCAACATTCAGATCCGTATGTATTTCGCAAATTTTTATGTCTACAATGCTCTGCACGGAGCTACTCTAGCTAATAGCTCCCAGTTTCAATATGTATCCAGACCGAGACTTAGAGTCATCTAGATCGATGTAAAAAGCTTGCATCGATGTAACTCTTTATGACAAACTCTTTTTATCACCTCCATAACCGAGAAATATTTCCTTAGTCCTCTAAGGATAATTTTGACTACTGTCCAATGATCTACTCCTAGATCACTATTGTACTCCCTTGCCATAAAGATGCTAAGGTATACAATAGGACCGGTAAACAGCATAACATACTTTATAGAACCTATGACGGACGCATAGGGAATGACTTTTCATTCTCTTTCTATTTTCTACTGTGGTCGGGTTTTGAGTCTTTACTCAACTTCACACCTTGCAACACAGGCAAGAACTCCTTCTTTTACTTTTCCATTTTGAACTGCTTCAAAATCTTGTCAAGGTATGTACTCATTGAAAATATATCAAGCGTCTTGATCTATCTCGATAGATCTTGATGCTCAATATGTAAGCAGCTTCATCAAGGTCTTTCTTTAAAAAAAACTCTTTCCAAACATTCCTTTATGCTTTCCAGAAAATTCTACATTATTTCCTATCAACAATATGTTATTCACATATACTTATCAGAATGCTGTAGTGCTCCCACTCACTTGTAAATATAGGCTTCACCGCAAGTCTGTACAAAACCATATGCTTTGATTACTTTATCAAAGCATATATTCCAACTCCGAGATGCTTGCACCAGTCCATAGATGGATCGCTGGAGCTTGCTCACTTTGTTAGAACCTTTAGGATCGACAAAACCTTATGGTTGCATCATATACAACTCTTCTTTAAGAAATCCATGAAGGAATACAATTTTGACATCCATTTGCCAGATTTCATAAAATATGACAACTGCTAATATGATTCGGAAAGACTTTTAAGCATCGATATGAGTGAGAAAATCTCATCGCAGTCAACACCTTGAACTCGTCGAAAACATTTTGCGACAATTCGAGCTTTGTAGATAGTAACACTACTATCAGCGTCCATCTTCCTCTTGAAGATCCATTTATTATTAATGACTCACCGATCATCAGGCATGTCAATCAAAGTCCATACTTTGTTCTCATACATGGATCCCTTCTCAAATTTCATGGCCTCAAGCCATTTCGCGGAATCTGGGCTCATCATCGCTTCCTCATAGTTCATAGTTTCGTCATGGTCAAGTAACATGACATCCAGAACAGGATTACCGTACCACTCTACAACATGGCAGATAGTGGTGTTTTCTGTAGCTCCTGCTGCTACTGCAGAGGTGGAGGACCATTACAAGGATGAGGTTGATCTAAATCAGAACTACGTGCAACAACCAGCACCACCACCACCAGGTCATCCTCATGCATATCATCGCAATGGTAGGGCTGCACCACCACCTGAGGTACGAGATCATGACCATGTTCCTAAACTGAAATTGAATATTCCACCATTTGAGGGTAGATATGTTCCTGATATATATCTTACTTGGGAGTTAGAAACTGAACAACGTTTTACATGTTTACAATATCCTGAGGAGAGACGTGTTCCTGCTGCTGTTTGTGCTTTCACTAGTTTTGCATGTATTTGGTGGTCTGAACATTGTAGATTATATCCCATTCCAGCTACTTGGGCTGCTTTGAAAGCTGCTATGCGTACTCGTTGGGTTCCACCTTATTATCAACGTGAATTACTCCAAAAATTGCAACACTTAAGACAAGGAATTTTTTTTGTAGAAGAATATTATCAGGAATTACAAACTGGCATGATTAGATGTGGTATTGTTGAGGAGAATGAAGCTATGCTTGCACATTTTATGGGTGGATTAAATAGAGAGATTTAGACCATTCTAGAGTATAAGGAGTATACTAATATCACTCGTTTATTCCATCTTGCATGTAAAGCTGAAAGTGAAGTGCAGGATCGACAGGCATTGGTGCGAACTAACTTTTCTGCAGGTCAATCTTCATCATGGACAGCACGTGCATCCTCTACTTCTGCTGCACCAGCATCTCCATCATGTGCCACCTCCAGCCGTGATACAAGAAAGCAGGCACAACCACCACTGTCTGCCAAGAGCACACCTGCCGGGCCTGCGCAGAGCTCTTCTTCTTCCATGGCATCAACAGGGCACACAAGTGATATTATTTGTCGTCGTTGTAAGGGAAGAGGAGATTTTGTGAGAGAATGCAAATCTTAGCGTGTGATGATTGCTACTGAGGATGGTCGGTATGCGTCCGCTAGTGACTATGATGAGGAGACTTTGGCTCTTATTACACATGAAGAACACGACGGAGAGGATTCTGATCACGAGACACAATACATGGCTGCTGAAGATGCTGACAGGTATGAATGTTTAGTTGCTCAATGTGTTTTGAGTGTGCAGGTTACACAAGCTGAGCAAAATCAGAGACATAATTTGTTCCATACAAAGGGAGTTGTGAAGGAACGTTCTGTTCGTGTCATCATAGATGGAGGGAGTTGCAACAACTTGGCTAGCATGGAGATGGTGGAGAAGCTATCTCTCACCACATGACCACATCCACATCCTTACTACATCCAATGGTTCAACAACATCGGCAAGGTTAAGGTAACATGTACTGTTCGTGTGCATTTTACTATCTCTACATATGATGATTATGTTGATTGTGATGTGGTACCCATGCAAGCATGTTCCTTATTACTTGGTAGACCATGGCAATTTGATAAAAATTCTGTACACCATGGTAGAAATAATCAGCATACTCTTGTTCATAAGGATAGCCATATTACTTTGCTTCCTATGACTCCTGAATCCATTTTGAAAGATGATATTAATAGAGCTAATAAAGTAAAACAGGAGAAAAAAATAGTGAAAATCAGATTGTGGCAGAAGTATTTGAGCAACAAATGAAACCTAATAATAAACCATCTAGTGTTGCTTCTGAAATTAAATTGAAACGTGCATGTTTACTTGCCACAAAATCTGATATTGATGAGCTAGATTTCAGCAAATTTGTTTGCTATGCTTTTGTGTGCAAAGAGGCATTATTTTCATTCGAGGATGTGGCTTCCTCTTTGCCCCCTGCTGTCACTAACATTTTGCAGGAGTTCGCTGACGTCTTCCCACAAGACATGCCACCGGATTACCACCTATTCGAGGGATTGAGCATCAAATTGACTTAATTCCCGGTGCATCGCTACCCAACCATGCACCATACCGTACCAATCCAGAGGAGACGAAGGAGATTATGCGTCAAGTACAAGAGCTGCTCGACAAAGGTTACATACGCGAATCTCTTAGTCCTTATGTTGTTCCTATTATACTAGTGCCTAAAAAGGATGGTACGTCGCGTAGGTGTGTTGATTGTAGAGGCATTAATAATATTAGTATTCGTTATCGTCATCCTATTCCTAGGCTAGATGATATGCTTGATGAATTGAGTGGCTCTACAATTTTCTCCAAAGTTGATTTGCGTAGTGGATACCATCAAATTCGTATGAAATTGGGAGAAGAATGGAAGACAACAATTAAAACTAAGTTTGGTTTATATGAGTGGTTAGTCAATAGAACATTGTCTACTATGCTTAGGGCTGTTTTGAAGAATAATAAGAAAATGTGGGAAGAATGCTTGACTCATAATGAATTTGCTTATAATCGTTCATTGCATTCTACTACTAAGATGTGCCCTTTTGAAATTGTGTATGGTTTCCTACCTCGTGCACCTATTGATTTGTTGCCTCTTCCATCTTCGGAGAAGGTTAATTTTGATGCTAAAGAATGTGTTGAATTGATTTGAAAAATGCATGAGTTAACTAAGGAAAACATTGAGCGTATGAATGCTAAGTATAAAATTGTTGGAGATAAGGGTAAAAAACATGTTGTTTTTGCACCTGGAGATCTTGTTTGGTTACATTTGCGTAAGGATAGATTTCCTAATTTGCGCAAATCAAAGCTAATGCCACGTGCTGATGGTCCTTTTAAGGTGTTAGAGAAAATAAATGATAATGCATATAAACTTGAGCTGCCTGCAGATTTTGGGGTTAGTCCCACTTTTAACATTGCAGATTTGAAGCCCTATTTGGGTGAGGAAGATGAGCTTTCGTCGAGGACAACTTCATTTCAAGAAGGGGATGATGATGAGGACATCAATCCCATTGTTACACCTACAACCCTTGCTGCTATACATAATGGACCAATTACTAGAGCATGGAAGAAAGATGAACCTTGGAGCAAGTTCAAGCATGGAGACGATGGCATGCGCAAGGGGATCAAGAACGGAGTTACAAGTGATGATTTCAGTACTTTGAAGCCACCATAAGGAGTGCATGAAGCCTTGGACGAAATATACAAGATGCCACTTCATAAATATTGTCCAGCAGCTATTCTAGGCACTGCATCACCTTATTATTGGGCCAGGCCCATGTATTTTCGAAATACTAAAGTATATGCTATTTTTAGAGTTTGTATGTGTGGGGAAACAAGAGTTAGGGTTGGTTTCGGACCCCTCCTCCAAGGGCCACGAAATCCCCCCTCTTCCTCCATATATACAGCCCTTAGGGCGTCGTTTAGACTTTAGGTTTTGTTTAGATAAAAGTTAGCCATAGCTGCAACTTCACGTACTTCGTTTGTGTTCAACGACTAGACAAAGGCGTCACAGAACCCCACCTTGATCAATAAAGCTTTCCTCTTATATTCGCAATATCCAGATTGCAATCTCAGTTTCTTGCTTGTTCTTCATTTGCCTATAGGAAACAGACCTTCATGGTCAGGTTGATCGTGCTCTGGCGTGGTCAATAACCTCTCAGAGTTGGTTTAGCGATTGCTAAGGCGCGACATCCTCGCATGTTCGTAGTCGGATCATCAAAGTCGACTTCTTCCAAAATGATAGCCACCATCTTATCGAAAGACGGGACACCTTTGCCTCTATCATGCATCCAGGACAGCATAATAGGGCCATTCCGCTTCACCTTGTTCAGCAACTGGAATGTCTGTCACCTCTTTCTTTACCATCTGTAATAGTACAAGTATAGAACCCTGGTACATCATTCTTTATTTGGTGCTTCTGTAATTCTTAAACATATGTACCTGTCAATCAAATAATGCATTGGTTGTTTGAACCTGATGGATATGAATAAAGCTATAGCCTACTTTCAAGTTTAAATTAGGTACAATTTTAAATAGCAGCAATTAAATTAGGGCAAAATTACGTTGTGCAGGTTATTACGGCACACACATTTGGTAAAGCACAAACGTTTGCGATATACACCATAATCCGAGATGGTTCATGCAGAGGAAACGTGTGCAAGCATGCACATAGTTGCCATTCGCAAAGCGTGTGTGATGTCAGGCACTATCACATACGGTGCCGGAAAACTAAATGTGTGTGATTGTCTACCTATCGTACACAGTTTATAATCATGAATTGTTTGTGATGTGCCAGGCATCGTAAATCTCCCATGCCTGGAGTCTGCCTAGAATCTGCCTGGAAAGCTCTCGTGCCTAGAATCTGCCTGGTTTTAGGCAGAACCACAAAACTTCGACTACGATGGCAATGTGAGCACAAACGAGTAGCAAGGATGAAGCATTTGGGATATTCGAGATATCGGAAATGGTTATACAGGGACGACTGTATGCATCAAGGCTCCCTATCCCCGACGGTTTCTGGGTCATGTGGGAAGGACCCCCCTATCGCCCACACTCACTTGGAGACGGTTCCATATGCCGTCGCGGAAAGGGGTTAAAAACCGTTTGTTTAGGACCGACACGCACAAGTGATTGTTTCATAACATTTGCATTGAAGTGATCTTGTTTCCTAATGTAGTTTTCAAACTCATAAAGGCATTGACTAGGATGCATATTGTGAGGATTATCACTATCATTAAACTTCATAAGAGAATTTCCCTCTACTACCTTAGGTAGTGGTGGTGTATTAAGCCTATGTATTTCTTCAATAGGAGGTAAAATTTTAACATCCTCAACTTTAATACCTTTTTTCCTTCATGGATTTCTTTGCGTCTTGCATATCTTCGGGACTGAGATATAATATACCCCTCTTCTTCAGAGTGGGTTTAGGCGGTGGTTCAGGAATAGTCCAATCATTATAATTTTTCAATATGTTATTCAATATTTCTTCAGCTTGTCCAACAGTTCGTTCGCTGAAAACACAACCAACACAACTACCTAGGAAGTCCCTAGAAGCATCAGTTAGTCCATTATAGAAGATATCAAGTATTTCATTTTTCTTAAGAGGATGATCAGGAAAAGCATTAAGTAACTGGCAAAGCCTCCCCCAAGCTTGTGGGAGACTCTCTTCTTTAGTTTGCACAAAGTTTAATATTTTCTGTAAGGCAACTTGTTTCATATGAGCAGGAGAATATTTTTCAGAGAAGTAATAAATCATATCCTGGGGACTATGCACACAACGAGGAGCAAGAGTATTGTACCAAGATTTAGCATCACCCTTTAATGAGAAAGGAAATAATTTGAGAACAAATTAATAGCGAGTTTTCTCATCATGAGTAAAAAGGGTAGCTATGTCATTCAACTTAGTAAGATGTGCCACAACAGTTTTAGTTTCATAACCATGGAAAGGATCATATTCAACCAAAGTAATTAACTCTGGGTCAATAGAGTATTCATAATCCTTATCATCAATAAAGATAGGTGAAGTAGCAAACTTAGGATCACATTTCATTCTAGCATTCAGAGATTTTTCTTTATACTTGTGTAATAATTTCTCTAGATCATCTCTATCATTACAAGCAAGAATATATCTAGTTGCTTCGTTACTCATAACATAACCTGCTGGTACCTTAGGCAATTCATATCTAGGAAGGCTAGTTCTAGCAGGTGTTTCAGGACATTCAGTTTCAAGCTCATCATCAGATTCAACAACATCATGTTGTATAACTCTAGAAATTTGTTTATCAAGAAATTCACCAAGTGGCACATCATCATTATCAAGCAAGGTCTAGCATCATCATAAGCATCATTCATAGTAGAAGTAGCATCATCAGTAACTTGCGACATATCAAAATTAATAGCATGTGGTGTTGTTGCAAGTTTACTTATAACAGAAGGTGAATCTAAAGCAGAATGGGATGGCAGTTCCTTACCTCCCCTCCTCTTTGAGGGAAATATCTTAGTCTTAGCATCCTTCAGATTCTTCATAGTGATAATATGAATAATCCCAAGTGACTCAACAAATATAGCTATGCTCCCCGGCAACGGCACTAGAAAAAGGTCTTGATAACCCACAAGTATAGGGGATCGCAACAGTTTTCGAGGGTAGAGTATTCAACCCAAATTTATAGATTTGACACAAGGGGAGCCAAAGAATATTTGAAGGTATTAGCAGCTGAGTAGTCAGTTCAACCATATGTGGGGATTAATTATTTGCAGCAAAGTGATCAGTAGCAAAGTAGTTCGATATTTTTGATAATAGTGATAGCAGCAACGGTAACAGTAACAGTGATTGTAGTAGTTTGTAGCAAGTGTAACAGTGATGATAGCAATAGTAACGCAGCAAGATCAATAAGGATAAATTCGTAGGCATTAGATCGGTGACTTGTTGGATGATATTCATCATGAGACAGCTATAACCTAGGGCGATACGGCACTAGCTCCAGTTCATCGATATAATGTAGGCATGTATTTCGTAAATTGTCATACGTGCTTTATTAAAAGCACTTGCATGACATCTTTTGTCCTACCCTCCCGTGGCAGCGGGGTCCATATTGGAAACTAAGTGATATTAAGGCCTCCTTTTAATAGAGAACCGGAACAAAGCATTAACACATAGTGAATACATGAACTCCTCAAACTACGGTCATCACCGGGAGTGGGCCCAGTTGTTGTCACTCCGGGGTTGCCGGATCATAACACGTAGTAGGTGACCATAACTTGCAAGATCAGATCTAGAACATGGATATAATGATGAATTCATAAACGGTTTAGATCTGAAATCATGGCACCCGGGCCCAAAGTGACAAGCATTAAGCATAGCAAAGTCATAGCAACATCAAACTAAGAACATAGTGGATACTAGGGATCATGATGAATCTCATCCAACTCCTCACCAACCAGCAAGCCTTCAAAGGAATTACTCACTCCCGATGGGGAGCATCATCGAATTGGCGATGGAGAAGGGTTGGTGATGACGAAGAACGAAGATCCCCCTCTGCGAAGCCCCAAACGTACTCCAGATCTGCCCTCCCGAGGAAGAACAGGGCTTGGCGGTGGCTCCGTCTCATGCATCACGATAATTCTTTCCCTCTGATTTTTTATGGAAATATGTGAATTTATAGTATCAGGGGGGTCGTCATCGGGGCCACCAGGTGGGTCCAACCCACCTGGGCGCGCCCTGGTGGTTGTGCCCACCCAGGGGCTCCTCTCTGGTGGGTCTTGGCTCCAGAAATTCTTATTATTGATATAAAAAATCCTCAAAAAGTTTTGTTCCATTCCATGAACTTTTATTTCTGCACAAAAACAACACCATGGTGGTTTTGCTGAAAACAGCGTCAGTCCGGGGTTAGTTTCATTCAAATCATGCAAATTAGAGTCCAAAACAAGAGGAAAAGCGTGAGAAAAAGTAGATACGTTGGAGATGTATCAACTCCCCCAAGCTTAAAACTTTGTTTGTCCTCAAGCAATTCAGTTGATAAACTGAAAGTGAGAAAGAAAAACTTGATATCTTATTATCTCAAATGCGCTGGCCTTCATGTGTCCCATCAACTCATCGAACAAGGAAAAGCTTGCTTACTACGTCTCTCCCTCGCCCACATGTGTGGTGGCTCGCAGGACGAGGAGAGGGTTTTGACTATAGCACCCTCTCCGTCTCCCTCTCGCTTGCCCTCGCCCTCGTGGTGGACGTGCAACAGTTCATTCGGTGTCAGATTGCCAGAAGCATGTTGTACTGTAGTATCATCATTGTTGGACCTTCCGAAGAGGCGAAGAGCCAAGTGCAAGGTTCACATGAGTATGAACTGTTGAACCTCCCGAAGAGGCAAAGAGCCAAGTGCAAGGTTTCATAGGAGTTGTCGTCCTAGTAGGAGTATGCTACAACTATAGCGAACGATGCTACTATATGATGCTGCCACGTCACCTATATACAAAGTTGTTCCACCTTTTTTTCTCAAAGAGCGTGTTGGAGCCCGTGCAACAACCACACAAGTTGCACGTACACATAACACATTTACTAGTAATAAATTCTAAAGGACAAATGCCAGTATGCCACACAAGTTCATCTCCAATTCATGTGATAAATGATAGAGGCGAGGGTTCCGATCTTTTGATGAGATGATAACTATCGATTTGGTGGAGACGACTTTGACGATCTGACTACAAACATGCATGACGTTGCGCCTTAGCAATCGCTAAACCAATCTCCTGAGGTTACTGACGATGCCGGAAGCACGGTCAGCCTAACCATGAAGGTCTATTCCTGCAAGACATCGAAGAACGAGCAGGAATATAATAAAGCAATCTGAATATTGCGAATATATATGAAGTATTGGTAATGGTGGGGATCCGTAAGCGGTCTTGGTCTGGTCGTTGGACACAAACGAAGTACACGAAGTTGCAATGGCTAAATTTTAACTAAACAAACCCCAAGGAAAAACTACTAGATGGATATACTTATATAGGAGCAAGGGGTGGCGGCCAAGGAGGTGGGAGGACGTCCCAAGGCAGCCAAAAACTAACCCTAGGTCGTACAAGGCTCATGGGTCCAAGTGGAGGTGATGCAACACCTTTGGGCTTGTAGTTTGACTCGGATTCTGCTGCAACGTCATATTGTTTCATCCATAACTCAACGCTCAGGATGAATTTGAAGATGAATCTAGTTGTGCTGGAAAGAGCACAAAATCTACTTTCAAACAAAATAGAATCACCCAATTCGGAGTCCGTATGAAAAAGTTGTTGGCGTTTTGAGTCAGGTATGTCTGTGAAGTCTGGATCTGAATCCAGAACGTGAAAGACTTGGACTCTATCTTCTCTTGGCCCAAAAGTAACATGAGAGGACTTATTGAACAACACCTAAACTTCTCGTTTTCCCTTATCTTCATATGTGGATTGTACAAATGTCCCATACACCTGCAATTAGACATGGCTCAAAAGTCTCTAAAGTATTTTTGTCCTGAATGACATAAATAAATTATTGCATAGTTTGCACTAGAAATCACCTCACAAATATACATGTATGCAATATTTTTGGTCGTACCCAAGGTAGTCATGTCCTCATCATCCTCCCCTTCTTGAAAATAAAGCCGTCCTCGGCGTTGCTTAATCTGAATGTGGCTAACAAAAGAGACAAGGTGTACATGTTGTATATGTATATGTCATCCATTTTTACTTCCCTTGATTTTTGCACATATGACACATGTATACATGAGTAACTTTCATAGTTCATAAAATCGAAAGCCAAAAAATTATCACAAGAAGTAGAAGGCATGAAAATATTGCAACTCAGTTTGCACATATAAGTGAAGCTCTTATTCATTTCAAAAGATTGACAATGTTCATCATTAAACCATCCCAACATTGGTGAATAAACCTTAGTTGCATCAAATTTACATGCTACAACATGCTTAAATAAGAAAACATGCAATAAGTCATTGTACACAGAATCATCACCAAGATTAGAGGTCATATCAAAATGATTAAACATTGGTTCTTTTGCATCAACAGTTAATTCAATGGGTGCACTCAATATTGTTGGTATTTTGGCTGTCTGGTCACATTACGCATTCATAACAGTAACAAGATTCTCTAAAATAGGTGGTGTTCTCAAATCAACAGGTAACTCAACACATGATGCATTCAAGTTAACTAGGCATGCATCATTCTTATGTAAAGTTATATCATGAATCCCTTTACTATTACCTTGTCGCAAAGACGTAGCTGATGTAGGTATGGACGTTGACATTGTACCATACTCTTGAGATGATGTCGCGCTTGCAATCCGAGGTGGGGCTGCTCTAGTAGGTGCAACGGTGGAGGAACCAACCGGCGGTGGTGAGCATGAACTGGAATAGTAGTCATTGTAGTCACCCAATGCATCCTCCTGTATCTGTCTCTCAAAGGTACAGGCGCGAACATACATACCAGTAATGCAATGAGGAATATACTGAAATCTTACACGGATATCATGGTTCAAACCACCAAAAAATCTATTCATTGTATCATCCTCATATTCTTCTATGTCACAATGATGCATATAAGATTTGAACTCTTGGTAGTAAGCATGAACAGTGTTACTGCCTTGTTTTAATTGTTCCAATTTACGAAGCAATTCACAAAGATAGTAAGGAGGAAAAAATTGTTGTCTCATTACAACTTTTAGAACTTTCCAAGTTGTGGGTTGGTTATCAATGTTTTTCTTACAATGTACACTCCACCAAAAAGAAGCAAAACCAGTAAATGCTCTAGTGGTAGCTCGTACTCTCTCAAGTTCAGAAAAATCATGGTGACTAAAACTTGTTCTACTTCAAGCTCCCAAGCTAGATAAATAGCAGGATTAAATATACCCTCAAATGATGGTAAAGAGATAACCTGACCATATTCTTGTGTGTGTTGTCCCACCTCTCGTGATGGTGAAGATGTATCCTTCGTCCAAGAACTTCTATCTTGGGACCCTGTCATGATTAGTAGAAACAAGACACAAAATTCAAGAATAATGTTCCTATGAACTAATAGGGTGTGGTGGTAAAGCGCTCACAGTAAAGCAAATATCAATATCTTACAAGTTCTTACCAAGCAGCAGGTGGTGACAGGCAACCAGCGGTGTCAAATAACTCTAAAGATTGATTAAAGCGATTGCTAGGGGAAAGTATGTATACACGGTGTAGAAATATGTGGATCTTGGAAGGCTTAAATATATGGTAGCAAAAGATTAGCAATAATCAATTCAGAGATGCAATCTTGCATAAACGCTCAACGACGTTACTATGCTGGTCCTAGGCTAGACCGGACTAGAGACGCGAGCCTAGAACACTAATGAGGTCATGTCGTAGCACAACTAGCATCAATAAAGGATATGAAGTAGCTCTGGACAGCAAAATATAAGTGAAGATTGCAATAGCCGTAAAGATAATGATGTGAAACAACAGCCAAGCAGGATATATTAACAACTTTCTCTCCAACTTTCCTCTAGAAAAGTTTGCGCCAATTTTTTGATAATTTTTTTCAAGAATGGTGTTGACTCAAGCTTTCAGACACAAGAATCACTCAATTCCGAGTTGATATGAGGAGTCAAAAAATTCTAAAACAGGAACAAGTTGTGCTCGCAAACTTTAGAGGGTAGAAAGACCTATTTAGAAGCCGATTTTGAGGTGCCAATATTGAACTATCTTCCACAACTATTTAGATGCAGCTCATCGCTAGCTTTCATTTGAGTACTCGTGAAGCGAAAATCGACTCCGTATGAGGAAGTTATGTTTGTTTTACTGAACAGTGCACCAAACAATTCCAATCAGAATTCAACTACGAGATTGAGTCTAGATATATCCGAATTTTGTTTTTTCTTCTCTTTTTTTTCCTGACACTTTTTTATTTTTCTTTCTCTCTTTTTTTTCTCTGACTTTTTTTACTTTTTCTCTCTTTTTTTCTCTGTCTTTTTTTCTCTCTCCCTCTTTCCAAAACAAACTAGATAAGATGCAGATTGGATCAATCGAAGATGTGAACGATCTCAACTATGGTTATGACAATGAACGGTGGTAGCACAAGGTGGAAATTAATGGATGGGTGGTGGACAGCGGAAGGGATAACGATGCAGCGGCGGCGTGACTAATGTGAACAGAACTCAAAACTCTAAACGAACTAGACACTAAGACTAGCAACTCGACACGACGATGCAACCGATAATTCAACTATGCAAGCAATGAAAAGAAAATTGCAAAGGCTCAGACTGGCTTGGACAAAGAATGAATAGATCTAACTTTTTTGTGGCTTTTTGTTGGACAATAGGTAAGAAAATAAATCTAATCTAGGAAAAACTGGAAATTCTCACCGAGCAACCTGAAAACTGATACCACTTGATAGAGGCGAGGGTACCAATATTTCAATGAGATGATAACTATCTATTTGGTGGAGCTGACTTTGACGATCCGACTACAAATGTGCATGACGTTGCGCCTTAGCAATCGCTAAACCAATCTCCTGAGGTTACTGACGATGCCGGAAGCACGGTCAGCCTGGCCATGAAGGTCTATTCCTGCAAGCAATCGAAGAACAAGCAAGAATATGATAAAGCATCTGAATATTGCGAATATATATGAAGTATTGATAATTGTGGGGATCCCAAAGCGGTCTTGGTCTGGTCGTTGGACACAAACGAAGTACACGAAGTTGCAATGGCTAACTTTTAACTAAACAAATCCCAAGGAAAAAACTACTAGATGGATCTACTTATATAGGAGCAAGGGGTGGCAGCCAAGGAGGTGGGAGGACGTCCCAAGGCAGCCAAAAACTAACCCTAGGTCGTACAAGGCTCATGGGCCCAAGTGGAGGTGATGCAACACCTTTGGGCTTGTAGTTTGACTCGGATTCTGCTGCAACGTCAAATTGTTTCGTCCATAACTCAACGCTCCGGATGAATTTGAAGATGAATCTAGTTGTGCTGGAAAGAGCACAAAATCTACTTTCAAACAAAATAGAATCACCCAATTCGGAGTCCGTATGAAAAAGTTGTTGGCGTTTTGAGTCAGGTATGTCTGTGAAGTCCGAATCTGAATCCATAACATGAAGGACTTGGACTCTATCTTCTCTTGGCCCAAAAGTGACGTGAGAGGACTTATTGAACAGCACCTAAACTTCTCGTTTTCCCTTATCTTCATATGTGGATTGTACAAATGTCCCTTACACCTGCAATTAGACATGGCACAAAAGTCTCTGAAGTATTTTTGTCCTGAAAGACATAAACAAATTATTGCATAGTTTGCATTAGAAATCACCTCACAAATATACATGTATGCAATATTTTTGGTCGTATCCAAGGTAGTCATGTCCTCATCAATAAATTTGTGCACGACTAGTCTATATATATTAACAGCGCTACCATTCACAATTTACCATACCCCACTTACACATTATATATGGGCTACATGTCCTCCTCTAGGTTCCAGTCCCAGGAGTTCTTCATGGATGGCACGATCCATAGCGGTGGGCAATGGGAATCATTGTCGCAGCTTTCTAGTCCGGTTCCACATGATGGAGACTCATCCAAGCTGAGGCGGCATAAACAAGGGATAGCGTGCCCCAGCATGTCGTTCATCCGGCGGTGTGCACCGAAGACACAACCATGCTTCATGAACGGCAGGCCCTCGGTGTCGTGCATGAAAGGTGGCATCTGCTTCACAATGGGGTAGCTATCCCCAATGAAAATCGAGTACTCTCCAAGAGTGTTCCTCGGCACCCACGTAGCATCATGGGGGTCGAACTCGGGGCCGTTCATCTGGTACACGCGGCATCTCGGATCTGGACACATGGTGACATACACAATTAAGGTTCATGCATAATAATGTTGTACTCAAATATGGCGGTCAGTAACACTGTGCAGCAAATAGTACTACTCCGGTATAGAGGAAGTAAAATAACTGGCTTATTATATATAGCCACTCTTGGCTACATGGATGAGATAGTAAGACATGGAAAAACAAAAATGGTGGCAGCTAGTGGGTTCAAGTCTTCAAGGGCCTAGCTTAGCTATACGCGTCCTCCAAGGTAAAAAGTACTCCTACTAGTACTAGTAAGTAGTACAACAACGAAAGAGAAGGCGAGAGGGTTAAAAAATATAATACTAAATGGAATACCTGGGTAGATGGTGACGGACCGATCGTGGTAGATTGTGTGACCATGTTGCACATCAGTGGTACCATGGGTAATGACTGCTAAGATAGTTGATCCCAATATGCCAAAGTCAGCTACAAGGTTCCAGGTTAGACCGAATCGCGGATGCAAATGCACATCCAGGATTAGTGATCTTATTGTGATCGGGGGATGACTGGTCCCTGCAAAATAATGGAGTACCGTTAGGGATGCAAACGATGGTTTGTGCATTCTGTTTGTAATCTCCCGTACCGTAGGATGGCAACCAGATGAAACAAGTCCCCTAGCTTGTCACCGCGAAGATGTGGCCTAGATGGCGCACGACGTCTTTGAACATGTAGGGGTACAAATCTGCCATGACCAACATGCACCAGCCTCTGCCGTTACTGCGTCTTGCATTGATGGCAATCCTTATGTCGAACACCGCGATGAGATAGTAATCGTCATAGCCGCGTCGCTTTGTCGACGGGTCCGCAATTGCTATCTTCTTCAATCTCATGTAGGCATCATCATACATATTCAAGCCCAGCCAGTCCGGAAAGCCGATCCCAATGGTGGAGAAGGGGTCTACGGGAATGCCCGCACTGCTGTGGATGTTGTGCAAAATGATGGTGGTATCCGGCCAAAGGTATGCAAGCCAATCTTCATTGGCACCGACCCTGACCTATATATAAGACGGTGGGTAGCGGAGAAATTACGGGATGGAAATGGAATAACTAAGTACTACATGATCAAACTCCATGACTGACCTGCTCATCGGACAAAATCCGACTACCTCTCAACATCGGCAACTCTAGCGGAGTCAACGTGCAACCATGGCCAGGGAGCGGTGGAATGTTCGAAGGATTGTCCCATAGAAGAACCTTCTCCTCGAGGACGCATGGAAGACCAACAAGCATGGCCTTTTCCCTAGACTGTTTAAGCACCGTCTTGAAAATTTTGGTGCAGGAAGCACCGAGTCTTACACCAGTGAGGACGTCAGAGCAGCATGTGATTTCTCTTAGAGGATCATTGTCCAAGGTCTCCCAGCCCCGACGAGGAGGAGAACCGCCTGGCGAATCCATGGGAGCAGCAATGAACTGCCTTCTCTGGGGGGGAGGGGAACTGGCGAGTGCTACGTCTTGATCTTGCGTTGGTTTTCCCCGAAGAGGAAGGGATGATGCAGCAGAGTAGCGTAAGTATTTCCCTTAGTTTTTGAGAGGTATCAATCCAGTAGGAGGCCATGCTCAAGTCCCTCGTACCTGCACAAAGTGATAGCTACTCTCAACCAACGCGATTAGGGGTTGTCAATCCCTTCACAGTCACTTACGAGAGTGAGATCTGACAGATACAATATTTTTGGTATTTTTGGTATAAAGATGCAAAGTAAAAAGTAAAAGCAAAGTAAAAAGCAAAGCAAGATTAAAGTGATGGAGATTGATATGATGAGAATAGACCCGGGGGCCATAGGTTTCACTAGTGGCTTCTCTCGAGAGCATAATTATTCTACGGTGGGTGAACAAATTACTGTTGAGCAATTGACAGAATTGAGCATAGTTATGAGAATATCTAGGCATGATCATGTATATAGGCATCACGTCCGTGACAAGTAGATCGAAACGATTCTGCATCTACTACTATTACTCCACTCATTGACTGCTATCCAGCATGCATCTAGAGTATTAAGTTAAAAACAGAGTAACGCCTTAAGCAAGATGACATGATGTAGAGAGATAAATTCATGCAATATGAAATAAACCCCATCTTGTTATCCTCGATGGCAACGATACAATACGTGCCTTGCTGCCCCTTCTGTCACTGGGTAAGGACACCGCAAGATCGAACCCAAAGCTAAGCACTTCTCCCATGGCAAGAACTGCCAATCTAGTTGGCCAAACCAAACGGATAATTTGAAGAGACTTGCAAAGATAACCAATCATACATAAAAGAATTCAGAGAAGATTCAAATATTATTCATAGATAGACTTGATCATAAACCCACAATTCATCGATCTCAACAAACACACCGCAAAAAGAAGATTACATCGAATAGATCTGCACAAGAGAGGGGGAGAACTTTGTATTGAGATTCAAAGAGAGAGAAGAAGCCATCTAGCTACTAACTATGGACTCGAAGGTCTGAGGTAAACTACTCAGACTTCACCGGAGGGGCTAGGATGATGTAGAAGCCCTCCGTGATGACGGCCCTCTTCCGGCGGAGCTCCGGAACAGGCCCCAAGATGGGATCTCGTGGATACAGAAAGTTGCGGTGGTGGAATTAGGTTTTTGGCTCCTCTTCTGATCGTTTGGGGGTACGTGTGTATATATAGGAGGAAGAAGTACGCCGGAGGAGCAACGAGGGGCCCACGTGGCAGGGGGCGCGCCCTAGGGGGGGGCACCCTCGTGACCGCCTCTTTTGTTTCTTGGAGCAGGGTCCAAGTCTCCTGGATCACGTTCGGTGAGAAAATCACGTTCCCGAAGATTTTATTCCGTTTGGACTCCGTTTGATATTCCGTTTATTCGAAACACTAAAATAGGCAAAAAACAACAATTCTGGGCTGGGCCTCCGGTTAATAGGTTAGTCCCAAAAATAATATAAAAGTGGAAAATAAAGCCCAATATAGTCCAAAACAGTAGATAATATAGCATGGAGCAATCAAAAATTATAGATACGTTGGAGACGTATCAGGCATCCCCAAGCTTAATTCCTGCTCGTCCTCGAGTAGGTAAATGATAAAAAGCGAATTTTTGATGCGGAGTGCTACTTGGCATAATTTCAATGCAAATCTTCTTAATTGTGGTATGAATATTCAGATTAGAAAGATTCAAGACAAAAGTTTATATTGACATAAAAATAATAATACTTCAAGCATACTAATAAAGCAATTATGTCTTCTCAAAATAACATGGCCAAAGAAAGTTATCCCTACAAAATCATATAGTCTGGCTATGCTCCATCTTCACCACACAAAGTATTTGAATCATGCACAACCCCGATGACAAGCCAAGCAAATGTTTCATACTCTAACTTTTTCAAATCTTTTTCGATCTTCATGCAATACATGAGCGTGAGCCATGGATATAGCACTATAGGTGGAATAGAATGGTGGTTGTGGAGAAGACAAAAAGGAGGGGAAGATAGTCTCACATCAACTAGGCGTATCAACGGGCTATGGAGATGCCCATCAATAGATATCAATGTGAGTGAGTAGGGATTGCCATGCAACAGATGCACTAGAGCTATAAATGTATGAAAGCTCAACAAAAGAAACTAAGTGGGTGTGCATCCAACTTGCTTGCTCACGAAGACCTAGGGCAATTTTGAGGAAGCCCGTCATTGGAATATACAAGCCAAGTTCTATAATGTGAAATTCCCACTAGTATATGAAAGTGACAACATATGAGACTCTCTATATGAAGAACATGGTGCTACTTTGAAGCACAATATATGAGACTCGCTATATCATGGTGCTACATTGAAGCACAAGTGTGGTAAAAGGATAGTAGCATTGCCCCTTTTTTTGGGCCTTATTTTTTCTTTGGCCTTTCTCTTTTTTTTATTGGGACAATGCTCTATTGAATGATGATCGTCATACTTTTATTTATTTACAACTCAATGATAACAACTCGATTCTAAAACAAAGTATGACTCTATATGGATGCCTCCGGCGGTGTACCGGGATATGCAATGAATCAAGAGTGACAAGTATGAAGAAATTGTGAATGGTGGCTTTGCCACAAATACTATGTCAACTACATGATCATGCTAAGCAATATGACAATTATGAATGTGTCATGATGAACTAGATGGTGGAAAGTTGCATGGCAATATATCTCGGAATGGCTATGGAAATGCCATAATAGGTAGGTATGGTGGCTGTTTTGAGGAAGGTATATGGTAGGTGTATGATACCGGCAAAAGGTGCGCGGTATTAGAGAGGCTAGCAAAGGTGGAAGGGTGAGAGTGCGTATAATCCATGGACTCAACATTAGTCATAAAGAACTCATATACTTATTGCAAAAATCTAGAAGTTATCAAAGCAAAGTATTACACACATGCTCCTAGGGGGATAGATTGGTAGGAAAAGACCATCGCTCGTCCCCGACCGCCACTCATAAGGAAGACAATCAATAAATAAATCATGCTCCGACTTCGTCACATAACGGTTCACGATACGTGCATGCTACGGGAATCACAAACTTTAACACAAGTATTCTTTAAATTCACAACTACTCAACTAGCATGACTTTAATATTATCACCTCCATATCTCAAAACAATTATCATGCTTCAATCTTTTCTTAGTATTCAACACACTCAAAAGAAAGTTTCACAAATCTTGAATACCAAGCATATTATTATCAAGCAAATTACCATGCTATTAAGAGACTCTCAAAATAATTTAAGTGAAGCATGAGAGATCAATAGTTTCTTTAAAACAAATCCACCACCGTGCTCTAAAAGATCTAAGTGAAGCACATAGAGCAAAATTATAACGCTCAAAAGATATAAGTGAAGCACATAGAGCAAAATTATCTAGCTCAAAAGATAAAAGTGAAGCACATAGAGCAAAACTACTTAGCTCAAAAGATATAAGTGAAGCACATAGAGTATTCTATCAAATTTTAATTCATGTATGGCTCTCTCAAAAGGTGTGTATAGCAAGGATGATTGTGGCATACTAAGACACAAAGACACAAATAATACAAGACGCTCCAAGCAAAACATATATCATGTTGGTGAATAAAAATATAGCTCCAAGTAAATTACCGATGGAAGTGGACAAAAGAGGGGATGCCTTCCGGGGCATCCCCAAGCTTTGACTTTTTGGTGTACTTGTATTATATTGGGGGTGCCATGGGAATCCCCAAGCTTAGTCTCGTGCCACTCCTTGTTCCATGATCCATCAAAAGAATTCACCCAAAACTTGAAAACTTCACAACACAAAACTCAAAATAGAAAACTCGTGAGCTCCGTTAGCGAAAGAAAACAAAAGCCCACTTCAAGGTACTGTAATGAACTCATTCTTTATTTATATTGGTGTTAAACCTACTGTATTCCAACTTCTCTATGGATTATAAACTATTTTACTAGCCATAGATTCATCAAAATAAGCAAACAACACACGAAAAACAGAATCTGTCAAAAACAGAACAGTCTGTAGTAATCTGTGGCTAGAGCAAGATATGGAATCCCAAAAGTTCTAAAATAAATTGTTGGACGTGAGGAATTTATCTATTAATCATCTGCAAACATAATTAACTAAATATCACTCTTAAAATAAAAAAGACAGCAGTTCTCGTGAGCGCTAAAGTTTCTGTTTTTTACAGGAAGTTCAACAAGACTTTCCCCAAGTCTTCCCAACGGTTCTACTTGGCACAAACACTAATTAAACACAAAAAACACAACCAAAACAGAGGATAAATAATTTATTTATTACTAATCAGTAGCAAAAAGCAAGGAATAAAAATAAAATTGGGTTGCCTCCCAACAACCGCCATCGTTTAACGCCCCTAGCTAGGCATAAAAGCGAGGATAGATCTAGGTATTGCCATCTTTGGTAGGCAATTCTTCGATGAGGCATCTGTTTCCCTTAGGAATTTCTTTCTTTCTAGTGATTATTAAACTTTTAGGCACAAGATCAAAAAATTCATGTGTAGCAATTGGTTCCTTAATGATATCAAAAAGATTGGGATGAATACTTATAGATTTAAGATCCGCGGTTTCCTTAGATGATTCACCCTTATTTTTAGGAACATACATAAGCTTGGAAATTTTAGTAGGAGGACTTGGATTATTCTTTACAGAAGAAAAAGTGGTTCCCAAGTTTGTAATGATACCCTCAAGTTTATCAATTCTAGTAGAATCTAAGTTCATTTTCTCATTAACTATGGGTTCTTTTTCCTTAATATTTTTCAAAGTCATTCCTACCTTAGATCCATATTGAGTAATTTGATTGTGGATCTTTTTATCTAGATTTTCAATTTATTCAATAGTAGCAACTTTATTTTCAATAATTTCAAGTCTTTGCATAACATGCTCCATAGTTAACATGGTTCCATTAACCAAAAGAGGTGGTGAGCCAAATAAATTTAGCATATCATTATAAGAATCAAAAGTATGTCTACCCAAGAAGTTCCCTCCGGTAATGGTATCGAGGATATATCTATACCAAGGATTAACACCTACATAAAAATTACAGAGAAGAACTGAGGTAGATTGCTTCCTGGTAGATCTATTTTGAGCATTGCAAATTCTATACCAAGCATCTTTTAGATTTTCTCCCTCCCTTTGTTTAAAATTTAGAACTTCACTCTCGGGAGACAACAGAGAAGATATGAGACTAGCCATGGAGACAAGCAAACAAACTAACACACAAGCAAACAAGAGGCAAATAGAGAGGGAGGATAGAGAGAGAGGGCGAATAAAACGGCAAGGGTGAATAGGGGGAGAGGAAAACGAGAGGCAAATGGCAAATAATGTAATGCAAGAGATAGGGATTGTGATGGGTACTTGGTATGTTGACTTTTTGCATATACTCCCCGGCAATGGCGCTAGAAATGGCTCGTTGTCAGGAGTCAAATCTTGACTTGCGTGAACCTCCCCGGCAACGGCACCAGAAATCCTTCTTGCTACGTCTTGAGCTTGCGCTGGTTTTCCCCGAAGAGGAAGGGATGATACAGCAGAGTAGCATAAGTATTTCCCTCAGTTTTTGAGAACCAAGGTATCAATCCAGTAGGAGGCCACGCTCAAGTCCCTCGTACCTGCACAAAGCGATAGCTACTCGCAACCAACGCAATTAGGGGTTGTCAATCCCTTCACGGTCACTTACGAGAGTGAGATTTGATAGATATAATATTTTTGGTATTTTTGGTATAAAGATGCAAAGTAAAAAGTAAAAGCAAAGTAAAAAAGCAAAGCAAGATTAAAGTGATGGAGATTGATATGATGAGAATAGAACCGGGGGCCATAGGTTTCACTAGTGGCATCTCTCGAGAGCATAATTATTCTACGGTGGGTGAACAAATTACTGTTGAGCAATTGACAGAATTGAGCATAGTTATGAGAATATCTAGGCCTGATCATGTATATAGGCATCACGTCTGTGACAAGTAGATCGAAACGATTCTGCATCTACTACTATTACTCCACTCATCGACTGCTGTCCAGCATGCATCTAGAGTATTAAGTTAAAAACAGAGTAACACCTTAAGCAAGATGACATGATGTAGAGAGATAAATTCATGCAATATGAAATAAACCCCATCTTGTTATCCTCGATGGCAATGATACAATACGTGCCTTGCTGCCCCTTCTGTCACTGGGTAAGGACACCGCAAGATTAAACCCAAAGCTAAGCACTTCTCCCATGGCAAGAACTACCAATCTAGTTGGCCAAACCAAATGGATAATTCGAAGAGACTTGCAAAGATAACCAATCATACATAAAAGAATTCAGAGAAGATTCAGATATTATTCATAGATAGACTTGATCATAAACCCACAATTCATCGATCTCAACAAACACACCGCAAAAAAAGATTACATCAAATAGATCTCCACAAGAGAGGGGGAGAACTTTGTATTGAGATTCAAAGAGAGAGAAGAAGCCATCTAGCTACTAACTATGGACCCGAAGGTCTGAGGTAAACTACTCACACTTCATCGGAGGGGCTAGGATGATGTAGAAGCCCTCCGTGATGACGGCCCTCTTCCGGCGGAGCTCCAGAACAGGCCCCAAGATTGGATCTCGTGGATACAAAAAGTTGCGGTGGTGGAATTAGGTTTTTGGCTCCTCTTCTAATCGTTTGGGGGTACGTGTGTATATATAGGAGGAAGAAGTACGCCGGAGGAGCAACGATGGGCCCACGAGGCAGGGGGCGCGCCCTAGGGGGGGGCCCACCCTCGTGACCGCCTCTTTTGTTTCTTGGAGTAGGGTCCAAGTCTCCTGGATCACGTTCGGTGAGAAAATCATGTTCCCGAAGATTTTATTCTGTTTGGACTCCGTTTGATATTCCGTTTATTCGAAAAACTAAAATAGGCAAAAAACAACAATTCTGGGCTGGGCCTCCGGTTAATAGGTTAGTCCCAAAAATAATATAAAAGTGGAAAATAAAGCCCAATATAGTCCAAAATAGTTGATAATATAGCATGGAGCAATCAAAAATTATAGATACGTTGGAGACGTATCAGCCATCCCCAAGCTTAATTCCTGCTCATCCTCGAGTAGGTAAATGATAAAAAGAGAATTTTTGATGCGGAGTGCTACTTGGCATAATTTCAATGCAAATCTTCTTAATTGTGGTATGAATATTCAGATTAGAAAGATTCAAGACAAAAGTTTATATTGACTTAAAAATAATAATACTTCAAGCATACTAATAAAGCAATTATGTCTTCTCAAAATAACATGGCCAAAGAAAGTTATCCCTACAAAATCATATAGTCTGGCTATGCTCCATCTTCACCACACAAAGTATTTAAATCATGCACAACCCCGATGACAAGCCAAGCAATTGTTTCATACTCTAACTTTTTCAAAACTTTTTCAATCTTCACACAATACATGAGTGTGAGCCATGGATATAGCACTATAGGTGGAATAGAATGGTGGTTGTGGAGAAGACAAAAAGGAGGGGAAGATAGTCTCACATCAACTAGGCGTATCAACGGGCTATGGAGATGCCCATCAATAGATATCAATGTGAGTGAGTAGGGATTGCCATGCAACGGATGCACTAGAGCTATAAATGTATGAAAGCTCAACAAAAGAAACTAAGTGGGTGTGCATCCAACTTGCTTGCTCACGAAGACCTAGGGCAATTTTGAGGAAGCCCGTCATTGGAATATACAAGCCAAGTTCTATAATGTAAAATTCCCACTAGTATATGAAAGTGACAACATATGAGACTCTCTATATGAAGAACATGGTGCTACTTTGAAGCACAATATATGAGACTCGCTATATCATGGTGCTACATTGAAGCACAAGTGTGGTAAAAGGATAGTAGCATTGCCCCTTTTTTTGGGCCTTCTTTTTTCTTTGGCCTTCTTTTTTTATTGGGACAATGCTCTATTGAATGATGATCATCACACTTTTATTTATTTACAACTCAATGATAACAACTCGATTCTAAAACAAAGTATAACTCTATATGGATGCCTCCGGCGGTGTACCGGGATATGCAATGAATCAAGAGTGACAAGTATGAAGAAATTATGAATGGTGGCTTTGCCACAAATACTATGTCAACTACATGATCATGCTAAGCAATATGACAATTATGAATGTGTCATGATGAACTAGATGGTGGAAAGTTGCATGGCAATATATCTCGGAATGGCTATGGAAATGCCATAATAGGTAGGTATGGTGGCTGTTTTGAGGAAAGTATATGGTAGGTGTATGATACCGGCGAAAGGTGCGCGGTATTAGAGAGGCTAGCAAAGGTGGAAGGGTGAGAGTGCGTATAATCCATGGACTCAACATTAGTCATAAAGAACTCATATACTTATTGCAAAAATCTAGAAGTTATCAAAGCAAAGTATTACGCACATGCTCCTAGGGGGATAGATTGGTAGGAAAAGACCATCGCTCATCCCCGACCACCACTCATAAGGAAGACAATCAATAAATAAATCATGCTCCGACTTCGTCACATAATGGTTCACCATACGTGCATGCTATGGGAATCACAAACTTTAACACAAGTATTCTTTAAATTCACAACTACTCAACTAGCATGACTTTAATATTATCACCTCCATATCTCAAAACAATTATCATGCTTCAATCTTTTCTTAGTATTCAACACACTCAAAAGAAAGTTTCACAAATCTTGAATACCAAGCATATTATTATTAAGCAAATTACCATGCTATTAAGAGACTCTCAAAATAATTTAAGTGAAGCATTAGAGATCAATAGTTTCTTTAAAACAAATCCACCACCGTGCTCTAAAAGATCTAAGTGAAGCACATAGAGCAAAATTATAACGCTCAAAAGATATAAGTGAAGCACATAGAGCAAAATTATCTAGCTCAAAAGATATACGTGAAGCACATAGAGCAAAACTACTTAGCTCAAAAGATATAAGTGAAGCAGATAGAGTATTCTATCAAATTTTAATTCATGTATGGCTCTCTCAAAAGGTTTGTACAGCAAGGATGATTGTGGCATACTAAAGGCCTGTTCGGAATTCCACCAGCTCCACGAAATTCCAGGAGTTGTGGAGTCAGGAAATAGCTGCTCCACAGTTTTCAACTACAACTCCACCAACTCCGGGAGTGGAGTTGTGGAGTGGAGGCTTTCCGAACAGGGCTTAAGACACAAAGACACAAATAATACAAGGCGCTCCAAGCAAAACACATATCATGTTGGTGAATAAAAATATAGCTCCAAGTAAATTACCGATGGAAGTGGACGAAAGAGGGGATGCCTTCCGGGGCATCCCCAAGCTTTGACTTTTTGGTGTCCTTGGATTATCTTGGGAGTGCCATGGGCATCCCCAAGCTTAGGCTCTTTACACTCCTTGTTCCATGATCCAACAAAAGAATTCACCCAAAACTTGAAAACTTCACAACACAAAACTCAAAATAGAAAACTCGTGAGCTCCGTTAGCAAAAGAAAACAAAAGACCACTTCAAGGTACTGTAATGAACTCATTCTTTATTTATATTGGTGTTAAACCTACTGTATTCCAACTTCTCTATGGATTATAAACTATTTTACTAGCCATAGATTCATCAAAATAAGCAAACAACACATGAAAAACAGAATCTGTCAAAAACAGAACAGTCTGTAGTAATCTGTATCTAGAGCAAGATATGGAATCCCAAAAATTCTAAAATAAATTGCTGGACGTGAGGAATTTATCTATTAATCATCTTCAGAATGAATTAACTAAATATCACTCTTCAAAAAAAATGACAGCAGTTCTCGTGAGCGCTAAAGTTTTTGTTTTTTACAGCAAGTTCAACAAGACGTTCCCCAAGTCTTCCCAACGGTTCTACTTGGCACAAACACTAATTAAACACAAAAAACACAACCAAAACAGAGGCTCAATAATTAATTTATTACTAACCAGGAGCAAAAAGCAAGGAATAAAAATAAAATTGGGTTGCCTCCCAACAACCGCTATCGTTTAACGCCCCTAGCTAGGCATAAAAGCAAGGATATATCTAGGTATTGCCATCTTTGGTAGGCAATTCTCTGATGAGGCATATGTTTCCCTTAGGAATTTCTTTCTTTCTAGTGATTATTAAACTTTTAGGCACAAGATCAAAAAATTCATGTGTAGCAATTGGTTCCTTAATGATATCAAAAAGATTGGGATGAATACTTATAGATTTAAGATCCGCAGTTTCCTTAGATGATTCACCCTTATTTTTAGGAACATACATAAGCTTGGCAATTTTAGTAGGAGGACTTGGAGTATTCTTTACGGAAGAAAAAGCGGTTCCCAAGTTTGTAATGATACCCTCAAGTTTATCAATTCTAGTAAAATCTAAGTTCATTTTCTCATTAACTATGGGTTCTTTTTCCTTAATATTTTCCAAGTCATTCCTACCTTAGATCCATATTGAGTCAATTTGATTGTGGATCTTTTTATCTAGATTTTCAATTTATTCAATAGTAGCAACTTTACTTTCAATAATTTCAAGTCTTTGCATAACATGCTCCAAAGTTAACATGGTTCCATTAACCAAAAGAGGTGGTGAGCCAAATAAATTTAGCATATCATTATAAGAATCAAAAGTATGGCTACCCAAGAAGTTCCCTCCGGTAATGGTATCGAGGATATATCTATACCAAGGATTAACACCTACATAAAAATTGCAGAGAAGAACTGAGGTAGATTGCTTCCTGGTAGATCTATTTTGAGCATTGTAAATTCTATACCAAGCATCTTTTAGATTTTCTCCCTCCCTTTGTTTAAAATTTAGAACTTCACTCTCGGGAGACAACAGAGAAGATATGAGACTAGCCATGGAGACAAGCAAACAAACTAACACACAAGCAAACAAGAGGCAAATAGAGAGGGAGGATAGAGAGAGAGAGGGCGAATAAAATGGCAAGGGTGAATAGGGGGGAGAGGAAAACGAGAGGCAAATGGCAAATAATGTAATGCGAGAGATAGGGATTGTGATGGGTACTTGGTATGTTGACTTTTTGCATAGACTCCCCGGCAACGGCGCCAGAAATGGCTCGTTGTCGGGAGTCAAATCTTGACTTGCGCGAACCTCCCCAGCAACGGCACCAGAAATCCTTCTTGCTACGTCTTGAGCTTGCGTTGGTTTTCCCCGAAGAGGAAGGGCTGATACAGCAGAGTAGCGTAAGTATTTCCCTCAGTTTTTGAGAACCAAGGTATCAATCCAGTAGGAGGCCACACTCAAGTCCCTCGTACCTGCACAAAGCGATAGCTACTCGCAACCAACGCGATTAGGGGTTGTCAATCCCTTCACGGTCACTTACGAGAGTGAGAGTTGATAGATATAATATTTTTGGTATTTTTGGTATAAAGATGAAAAGTAAAAACTAAAAGCAAAGTAAAAAAGCAAAGCAAGATTAAAGTGATGGAGATTGATATGATGAGAATAGACCCGGGGGCCATAGGTTTCACTAGTGGTTTCTCTCAAGAGCATAAGTATTCTACGGTGGGTGAACAAATTACTGTTGAGCAATTGACAGAATTGAGCATAGTTATGAGAATATCTAGGCATGATCATGTATATAGGCATCACGTCCATGACAAGTAATCGAAACGATTCTGCATCTACTACTATTACTCCACTCATCGACCGCTATCCAGCATGCATCTAGAGTATTAAGTTAAAAACAGAGTAACGCCTTAAGCAAGATGACATGATGTAGAGAGATAAATTCATGCAATATGAAATAAACCCCATCTTATTATCCTCGATGGCAATGATACAATATGTGCCTTGCTGCCCCTTCTGTCACTGGGTAAGGACACCGCAAGATCGAACCCAAAGCTAAGCACTTCTCCCATGGCAAGAACTACCAATCTAGTTGACCGAACCAAACGGATAATTCGAAGAGACTTGCAAAGATAACCAATCATACATAAGAGAATTTAGAGAAGATTCAAATATTATTCATAGATAGACTTGATCATAAACCCACAATTTATCGGTCTCAACAAACACACCGCAAAAAGAAGATTACATCGAATAGATCTCCGCAAGAGAGGGGTAGAACTTTGTATTGAGATTCAAAGAGAGAGAAGAAGCCGTCTAGCTACTAACTATGGACCCGAAGGTCTGAGGTAAACTACTCACACTTCATCGGATGGGCTAGGATGATGTAGAAGCCCTCCGTGATGATGGCCCTCTTCCGGTGGAGCTCCGGAACAGGCCCCAAGATGGGATCTCATGGATACAGAAAGTTGCGGTTGTGGAATTTGGTTTTTGGCTCCTCTTTTGATCATTTGGGGTACGTGTGTATATATAGGAGGAAGAAGTACGCCGGAGGAGCAACGAGGGGCCCACGAGGCAGGGGGCGCGCCCTATGGGGGGCGCTCCCACCCTCGTGACCGCCTCTTTTGTTCCTTGGAGCAGGGTCCAAGTCTCCTTGATCACGTTTGGTGAGAAAATCACGTTCCCGAAGATTTTATTCTGTTTGGACTCCGTTTGATATTCCGTTTATTCGATACACTGAAATAGGCAAAAAAACAAAAAATCTAGGCTGGGCCTCCGGTTAATAGGTTAGTCCGAAAAACAATATAAAAGTGGAAAATAAAGCCCAATATAATCCAAACAGTAGATAATATAGCATGGATCAATCAAAAATTATAGATACGTTGGAGACGTATCAGCGAGGAGGAGATAAGAGCGTAGTAACCGCAGGGCCTCGTCCCTTCCAACTGTAGCTCCTAGATAGCAAAGGGGTGAGGCTATTATTTACTACGTACTTGTACTGTAGCAGTACTAGTACTACTTTCCCAACTAGTAGTGGGACGTACTGTACTTCTAGTATAGTGCACCAGTTTTGAACTCTTGAATCTCAGGGCCAAGGAGCTACAATTGGAAGTGGAGGGTAGTACTGTTCTCTAGAACCATCGATGTACTATCAATGCAGGGAAAGTACACCTGCGTAGTGGGTACTCTCGGTGCTCTATTCAAGCGCGTAGCTAGCCTACTCAGCCTCTCCTCTCACGCACACACTAGCAGCCTGTTTATCAGTGATGGTTACTGCGGGGGCAGAACATTTGAGTCATTTTATACAGCGAGACTAGGCTTTTCGCTTCCATTTGTGGAGGTGTATTGGATCTCGTCGAACTTTGTTAGTAGTTCCTTCTTTATGAATGAGATGAGGCAAAGCTTTTGCCTCCATTTCAAAACAAAAAAATCACGTCAAGAGGAATTTCTTTTATAGAGCCGATAATGGAGTGAAGTCCGTGCGTGCAACGCCACAAGCTACAGAGTAGTAGAGTACTAGCACTTTACGTATAGAGCCATATTGCAAAGTTCCCAATGTCGCCCCAGGCTTTTCTGGCTCCTCGGGCTTAATTGGGAGGCGCTAGTTTAAATATGCTAGTACTAGCTGATGAGGAAGCTGCAAGCAAGGTGCGGCTAGGGCGAGCACGCGAGCCACAAGATGATGGCAAGGAAAACCCGTTCACGTGGCTGGGCTATCCAGTGCACCCAGATTGTGGTGCAACATGTCCGTTCGACTTCAAAACTCAAACTACCTCGTTTTGTGGAGTACTATTTAAAAAAGGCTACCATGCGTTCGGCCGGGATCAAACCCACAAAACAAGGTATACACTTCCGCGACCACTAGTAGTACTCGCTGGAGTACAACGCAACCTAGAATTGTTCCTTACAAGAAACCACTAATAATGCCAAGAAACTACTACCACCTGCATACGTGATAGAGTTAAGATAAGATTACCTTATCAACCATTGTACATGCCCTTACCAACCAGCCCTACCAAGAAACGACTACTCTACAAAGTGTTGTTATAGGCACGTTTCAACCCATGTCGCCCCTTAGGTCAACACCTTCTATTCGACCAGCAAGTTAGGCATTATGACTTGTGGGACCTACATGTCAATCTGCAGAAAAATCCCTGAGTGACCTCCTACCTCCAGCCCGTCCACCTAGTCATCCTCGGCCATGGGATGCAGCTACCGCCGCCGGCAGAAGGTGAGGTCAAAACCGTCGGCAATGCGGAGCCAATCTTGCGGCAGCTTGGATGCCAGCTCCGTTCGGCGCTCACGGCCGCTAGCTAGCCAAGATAGCTCCGTCCAGCTGCTTGTCTGCAAGGTTTGCTAGCTAGATTGGCAAGGTGGCACGGCGGCTTGCTCGCATGCGCCGCGCTAAGGCCAGCCATCTGGCTCGAGCGAAGGCCAACGCGGCGTCTTGCTCGCGCGTGAGTCATGCTCAAGCCAGCCTGCCAACCCATGTGGAGGCCAGCGCGGCATCCGGCCCGTCTGGCGGAGCGGCGTCCAACTCGCTCATCACCGGCGCCACCCACGAACATGCATCAGTATTGTTTGAAGTAATGTTCAGGAAAAATAATGATTTGAGGGGGAATATAACATGATAGAAGGTCAGATATGGGTCCCTCATGTCAATGGTCAAACAAAATGTGTTGGTTTAAGATGTCTCGTCAGCACGGGCGTGTGGGCCAACCCTGTCATAAACAGGTTTAAACGAACCTAATCGGCACTAGGTAGTAGTTTTTGGCACGGATTAAGAAATTTTGGGTATGTTTTTGCTATTTTTTTGTACAATAGTTTCTTCCTAGGGTTGGTTGAAAGTGGTAGTTTTTTGTCAAATACTCTACATATTGTAAGTAGGAGTGAAAGTTAAGCTTTGGAAGCCAATAAGCAAGGCTAGTTACATAGTGCCTATGTGTACGTGATTGAAAGTAAATATCAACCATGAGTGACTAATATCTTGATGGAAAACTCGAAACTATGGAAATACTAGCATTTTTTACATGGTTGGAAATACTAGCAATGTTCACGTGCGTTGCAAGGGGTCATAATTAGAATAATACTTATTCACAAACTTGATACAAAACACTCTAATTTTGATACATATATCACTAGAGATATATTATGTTTCAATTAGAATTCCTTGGGCTGTTTTGGTGAGGTGGGGGAGGAGTGTGGTTGGTTTTAAGATACTAATTATTGATTTTTCTGCAAATTAGTAGAGAAGTGGGATGTTGGTGAGAAAAGGCAACAACTTACCTCACAGTCAATAGATGTAGATCTAATGGTCAGAAATGACGGATGGCAGACACACCATCATCACCAACTTAGTCTTCTGTAGGAGTACTAGCAAGATGTCCGTGCATTGTACGGAACATCAAGAGGCATTTTTTTGTAAAACACTTGTTGTAATTGATAGAGGTGAAGTTGTCCCGATGTTTCGATGAGATGATGGCTATCGATTTCGGTGGGAGTCGACCTTGACGATCCGACTACGAACGTGCGAGACATCGCACCTTAGCAATCGCTAAACCAACTTCCGAGGGTTATTGACCACGTCGGAGGATGATCGACCTGACCATGAGGGTCTGTTTCCTGCGAGAAAACAAACAACAAGCAAGAAACTAAGATTGCAATATGGATATTGCGAATATAATAGGAAAGCTTTATTAATGAAGGTGGGTTCTGTGACGCCTTTGTCTAGTCGTTGTACACAAACAAAGTATGCGAAGTTGCAGCTATGGCGAACTTGAATCTAAACAAAACACAAAGTCTAAACGACGCCCTAAGGGCTGTATATATGGAGGAAGAGGGGGGGGGGATTTCGTGGCCCTTGGAGGAGGGGTCCGAAACCAACCCTAACTCTTGTTTCCCCACACATATGGGCTCTAAAAACAGCCTATACTTAAGTATTTCAAAAATACATGGGCCTGGCCCAATAATAAGGTGAAGCGGCACCTAGAATAGCCTCTGGACGAAATTTATGAAGTGACATCTTGTATATTTCGTCCAAGGCTTCATGCACTCCTTATAGTGGCTTCAAAGTCTTGAAATCATCACTTGTAAGTCTGTTCTTGATCCCCTTGCGCATGCCATCATCTCCATGCTTGGTCTTGGTCCAGTGTTCATCCCTCTTATCCATGCCAGGCCCTTCATTTGTAAGCAAAACAAATGTATCCAATTTAGGCAGCATCATATTCTCATGAACATTAGAATCATTACCAAGAAACGAAAGTACATGATAATTTAATTGGCGTGCGCGAGATCTAGTAATTGGTCCAGTATATGTAGTAGTAGGGGTTGTGGGTGTAACAATGGTATTGATGTCCTTATCATCCTCCCCTTCTTGAAATGAAGTCGTCCTCGATGGAAGCTCATCTTCCTCGCCCAAATAAGGCTTCAAATCTGCAATGTTAAAAGTGGGACTAACCCCAAAATCTGCAGGCAGCTCAAGTTTATATGTGTAAGTGCATCTAGTGCCACCCCTAGTTGGTTTTGGAGTATTGACGAAAAACCTAGTTGAGGGACTAATGTGTTTGTGAGAATTGCAGGATAACACAGGTAGAAGTCCCTCATTGATTCGGTTTTCCTACCAGAGATGACCCCTAAAAATGTATGAAGACATTGAAGTCAAAGGTGGTATGTGAAGACATTCACATTGAAGACTATGACAAGAGAAGACATCGTGTGAAGACTATGGAGCGCGAAGACTTAGCAGTTTCGGCGTTCTGTGTTTTTCTTTTGTTGAGTCATAGGAACCACCGTACTGTTAAGTGGGGTCCAAGAAAACCAGTCAGAATGACTGAAGTGATGCTTAACCAAAATCCTATGTCTTCGAGTGAAGACTATGAGAGCAAATCTTGTCCAGAGTTGGATAAGTCAGCTTTGCTTGTAGCCCAAGTAAAGTTGCCGTGTGTGTTTGAAATCTGACCGTTGGAACACGTGTCAGTTCCTTAGTGACCCAGGGTCATTTCGGACAAATTAGGTCGGGTTGCCTAGTGGCTATAAATAGCCCACCCCCTACAACCATAAACGGTTGGCTGCTCAGAGTTAAAGCACGGCTTTTGTCGTTTGAGAGCAACCCACCTTGAAGCTTTTGAGAGAGAATTCTTTGAGAGGATAAAGCCCTAAGCACCCAGAGCCAAAGAGTGTTAGGCATCACTTAAGTCTTCTTGTCTGTGTGATCTGAAGACTTATTACACTTGAGGACTGTGAATCCTCCAGCCGGTTAGGCGTCGCGTTCTGAGCATCCAAGAGTCATTGTGGATCGCCGGTGAACGAAGTCTGTGAAGGTTTGGAAGTCTACCTTAAAGACTTACCAGAGGGATTGGGCGAGGTCTGTGTGACCTTAGCTCAAGGGGAATACGGTGAGGACTAAGTGTCCTGAGCTGCGTGTTCAGGACTAGGTGTCCGGGACTGAGTGTCCTCAGGTTTAAATACCTATCCGCCCTAACCAAACGTACAACTGTCACCGCAGTTGGAACTGGTCTACCAAACCTTTGTCTTCATCACGCACACTGGTTCTATCCTTCCCATCTCCTTTTATTTACAGTTGGCTCTTGTGAAGTCAGTGCCTATTTGAATTATCCATTTGTCTTCACTGTGTACCTGATCTTTACTGCCTAGCTGCTATTAGTCATTGTGCTTTCACTTCATTGAATACTTGACTATGGTCTGCCTAGTGTAGTCTACCTTCCGCTGCATGGTAATAGGTTCATTTCTATCATTTGTCTTCGAAACTTCCATGTTTTGAAGACTTTCGTAAATATCGCCTATTCACCCCCCCTCTAGTCGATCACTAGCACTTTCAATTGGTATCAGAGCAAGGTACTCCCTTGTTCTGTGTGATTCGGTTTAACCACCTGGAGTTTTAGCTATGTCGACTGCAAGGATAATTAAAGTCTCCGCTGCGTGCCCCGTCTTCGATAGAACTGAATATCCCTACTGGAAGAATAAGATGCGCATGCATCTTGAAGCCATTGATGTCGACCTATGGTATGTCGTCAAGAACGGTGTTCCCAAGGCTGGAGAAGGTGTCACTGCTGCTGATGTCAAGAAGTTCGTTCAACTGGACTCTACTACAAAGAATATCATCTATGGTCATCTGACCAAAGGACAGTATGGCCGCGTGAGTGCTTTGGAGACATCTAAGCTAGTCTGGGACTGGCTCTCCAAGGTCAACGAAGGCGTCTCAACCCAGAGAGATCAGAGAATGAGTGTCCTTCGCAACCTCTTCAATCGCTTCAAGAGAAATGACAATGAGAATGTCCAGCTCACGTTTGATCGACTCACTGACATCACAAATGAGCTTCAAGCCCTCGGCGCAACTGAGATCACCAAGCATGAAGTCGTCAAGACACTCCTGAGATCACTTGACAGTTCGTTTGACACCCTAGCCCTGATGATTCAAGAACGTCCTGATTTCAAGACACTCGATCCGTCTGACATACTTGAGAGGCTCAACACACACGAGTTTTAGCTTTCTGAGAAAAGAGACATCTACGGTCCCAACTATGGGCGAACTCGTGCCTTGAAGGCAAAAGTTGTCTCCTCATCTGAAGAAGAGTCTGACAGCAGTTCTGATGATCCTGAAGACATTGGAAAGGAGCTCACTATGCTTGTGAAGAAGTTCCGAAAATTCACCAAGAAAAAGGCTTCAGAAAGTCTTCACAATCAAGCTCAAGGAATGATGAAGCTTCTGCTCATGACTACAAGAAGAGAACATGTCACAAGTGCAAGAAACCTGGCCACTACATCTCTGAGTGTCCACAGTGGGACAATGAGAACAAGAAGAAGAAGAAGAGCAAGGAGTATGACTCTGACGACAAGAAGAAGAAGAAATACTCAAGGTCTTCTTCCAAGTCTTCCTCAAGGTCTTCATCACACAAGAAGAGCTCATCTGGCAAGGCACGTGCGTTTGTTGGCAAGGAAATGGATTCTGAGGAGGAGTTTGCTTCTGAGGAGGCGGAGGTGGAGTCTAAGGAGGAGTCTGATTTTGGCGTTGCGAGTCTGGCTACAGCATACGTTGCCAAGTCCATCTTCAACACTGAAGACAATGACTTCATCACCGACACCGATGCAAATGACAAGGACTACTCCGCTCCTTCCTACTGCTTCATGGCACGCGGTGCCAAGGTAAACACACGCAATACTCACTATCAAACATCTAATGACGATGACTCTGATTGCGGTTCCAAACCCAGCTACAACACACTTGCTAAAATTGCAACTGAACAACAGAAAGCTATGGAACACATTCAAAAACTGTTAGACAAAAGCGATGATCTGTTAGACGCTGAAATGACTCGATCTCAGTCCTTAATTGAAGACATAAAAAATCTTCATGTTAAGTATGAGGAACTTGAAAGTCGTCATGAAACGCTCTCAACAACTCATGAAAAGCTTTCCTATGATTATCTTCAAAGGAAGCAAGAACTCGAGAAATTGAGAGCGGCTCATGAAGATCTTCAAAAGGAAAATGAGTCACTTCGCGCTGAACAGATCAGTCCCGCTCGAGAAGGATTTGGACCACCATGTCTTAAATTCCTTGAGCATGATAACGCTACTTCTGTTGCTAAATGTTCTACTGCTGCTACTGTTGCAATATCTTCAACTGTTGATGTGGTAACTAACCCCTCTGCTGAGGATACCACTGCTATTGCTGATGACAATGCTAGGTTGAAGACATTGCTTGAAACAGGGATGTACAAAAGTCTCAAAGGGCATCAGACACTTTGTGATGTCCTCAAAAGGCAGATCCTGAACCGAAACCCTAGGAAAGAGGGTGTTGGGTTCGAAAGGAAAATGAATGCTGATGGCTCTTACTAGAAACCTGAGCAGTACCCCAAACCACATGGGTTCCTGCAAAGGAACCTTCAGCGGATCCATCCACCCTATCTGGCTTCACTTGTGCTAATCCCATTGTTATTGATGAATCCTTTGATGCAAACTATAAACTGTTTAAGAATTAGAATGGTGAAGTGTTTGCCAGGTATATTGGTACTAACTGCAGGAATGGACCGCCTATGAAGAAGATCTGGGTGCCAAAAAGGTGTTTGGAGAATCTTCCTGTGAATGTCATCTTGACACCACAGGTGAAGAAGACAAACCCCAGACCACATGCTTCATACGGTCCAAAGGCTTCATACAGATAGAGGACTCACCTGAGTCGCACTAACGCAAATGTTTTGCAGGGAAACCATACTCAGGCCTGTGAATATGAGCGTGTTTCATCAAATCGCCATGTTCATAAGACCAAGAACTATTCTGCTTATTCTTATGAGTACTATTGTCCACCTGCAAGACTTTTTGCTAGGGCTCCAAATCCAACGTTCTCAGATGCTGCACTTAGACTCATTGCTTCGAAGCCACCCTTGAAGATGTGGGTGGCTAAGAAAGCTTAATTCTCTTTTGCAGGGAAAGGTCTCCAGCAACCAAAATCGTCTGACACTATTGCTGGGGATCTTAAACATCTTGTAGGGTGCAAGATCAAATGCCCAAATGGTCTTATTATGTACTTTGTTCCTAAATCGCTTGCTACTTGCCCTATCAGTCCTAATCTCGATCTAAGCTTTAATAATCCACTGGTTCGTCAAATGTTTTTGCTTCACAATTCTCTTTGTGAAGCCTATCCCCCTAACTGCACTGTAGGGTACGACACCAGCTGCTTAAGAATGGATTATTGATAGTGGGTGTACAAATCACATGACTGGCAAGCGAAGCCTTCTCATGGACTCAACTTTACGTCCATCTGACAAAAGTCACATCACATTTGCTGACACTGGTAAAAGAAAGGTATTGGGTCTAGGTAGAGTTGCAATCTCAAAGGATCAACACATGGATAAAGTCATGCTTGTTGAATCCCTTGGTTTCAACTTAATGTATGTCTCAATGCTTTGTGATTTAAACATTATTGTGATGTTTGGAAAATATCATTGCCTTGTACTGATGGAATCTGACAAGTCTCTAGTGTTTGACGGGTATCGGAAAGATGATTTGTACGTGGTAGATTTCTCAGCAGGACCACAACTTGCAGTATGTCTTCTAGCAAAAGCTTCTGAATGCCTACTCTGGCATCGAAGGCTAGGGCATGCTGGCATGAGGAACCTCCACACCCTTGCAAGGAAGAAGCATGTCATAGGCATCGAGGGCGTCAAGTTCAAGAAGGATCACTTATGCGGTGCCTGTGAAGCAGGAAAGATGACGAGGGCCAAGCATCCCTCGAAGACAATCATGACAACGACTCAACCCTTCGAACTGCTGCACATGGATCTTTTCGGTCCCACTCATTACTCAACCCTTACTACTACTGCTTGTCTCTATGGCTTTGTCATTGTTGATGCTTATTCAAGATATACTTGGGTGCATATAATCCTCTACAAGACTGAAGTGCAGGATGTCTTCAGACGCTTCGCCAGTCGAGCAATTAACAACTATGGCGCCAAGATAAAGCACATCAGAAGTGACAATGGCATTGAATTCAAGAACACTGGCCTAGATACATATCTTGATACCTTAGGCATCACACATGAATTCTCAGCTCCATACACGCCACAGCAGAATGGCGTCGTCGAACGCAAGAACAGAACACTTATTGAGATGGCCCAGATGATGCTTGATGAATACAAGACTCCAAGAAAGTTCTGGCCTGAAGCCATTGATACTGCATGCCATATCATCAACCGTGTTTATCTTCACAAGCTTCTAAACAAGACATCCTATGAGCTCCTTACTGGTAAGAAGCCAAACGTCAGTTACTTCAGAGTATTTGGCGCCAGGTGCTGGATCAAGGATCCACATCACACTTCAAAATTTGCACCAAAAGCACATGAGGGTTTTATGCTTGGATATGGAAAGGATTCGCACTCCTACGGAGTCTTGAACCTTTTTCACTATAAAGTGGTTGAAACAGTGGATGTGCGGTTTGATGAGATGAACAGCTCACAAAGAGAGCACCTGCCAAATGTGCTAGATGAAGTTCCATCCAGTGAATCAATCAAACTTAAGGGAACTGGTTAAGCGTCCTGATCCTCGCAAGCACAATATAATAGGCACCAAATGGATATATCGCAACAAGCAAGATAAGCATGCTCAAGTTGTCAGAAACAAAGCTCGTCTCGTTGCTCAAGGATACACTCAAGTTGAAGGGATTGACTTCGATGAAACATTTGCTCCTGTGGCTAGACTTGAAGCCATACGCATACTGCTGGCCTATGCAAATCATCATAACATACTTCTATATCAAATGGATGTGAAGAGCGCTTTTCTCAATGGCAAGATTGAAGAAGTGTATGTTGCACAACCGCCTGGCTTTGAAGATCCAAAACATCCTGACATGGTGTACAAGCTCAACAAGGCACTGTATGGCCTCAAACAAGCCCCTCGGGCTTGGTATGACACACGCAAATACTTCCTGAAGAGCAAAGGCTTCAAATCTGGTTCCCTCGACCCCACTCTCTTCACGAAGACATATGATGGTGAACTGTTTGTGTGCCAAATATATGTGGATGACATTATCTTCGGCTGCACCAATCAGAAATATAGTGAAGAGTTTGGATATATGATGCAAGAGCAATATCAGATGTCCATGATGGGTGAGCTGAAGTTCTTCTTTGGTCTTCAAATACGTCAGCAACGCAACGGCATCTTCATATCTCAAGTTAAGTACCTCAAAGATTTCCTGAGGAAATTTGGGATGCAAGACTACAAAGGCTTCACAACTCCAATGCCAGCCAAACATCATCTGGGTCCCGACGACAATGGTAAAGAGTTTGATCAAAAGGTATACCGCTCCATGATTGGGTCTTTACTTTATCTATGTGCATCTAGGCCAGATATTATGCTTAGTGTTTGCATGTCTGCTCGATTCCAAGCGGCACCAAAGGAATCGCATCACTTAGCTGTGAAGCGAATTCTTCGATATTTGGCTCACACCCCAACATTAGGATTATGGTATCCCAAGGGCTCAGAGTTTGATCTGGTTGGATTCTCGGATGCTGATTATGCTGGTGACAAGGTGGATCACAAGTCTACATCAGGCACATGTCATTTTCTGGGACGTTCACTTGTATGTTGGTCTTCAAAGAAGCAGAACTATGTATCTCTCTCCACTGCTGAATCTGAATACATTGCTGCTGGATCTTGCTGCGCTTAGCTTCTGTGGATGAAGCAAACACTCAAAGACTATGGCATTCATCTGAAGCAAGTGCCACTCTGCTGCGACAATGAAAGCGCCATCAAGATTGCCAACAACCCAGTTCAGCACTCGAACACAAAGCACATTGAAATTCGTCATCACTTTCTTAGAGATCATGTTGTGAAGGAAGATATTGATATCATACACGTCAACACTGAAGAGCAATTGGCAGATATCTTCACCAAGCCCTTGGATGAGAAGAGTTTTTGCAAGTTACGGTGTGAGCTAAATATCTTGGAATCCTCAAATGTCCTGTGACCAGGCACACATCATAACACTTATGCATATTAATGACTTAGATGTGCAACACACGAAGTAAAGTATATCTTCAATCAATGAAGACATACATTCTAAGTGTGAATACATTAATGTGGAATTTGACTTCAGAGCGCCACGATAATTGTGCGCCATGTCTGGGTCTAATACTTCCTATACGATGGGTAACGCCACCACCAAATTCTTCTGTTTGAAGTGTTTTACCCATGGCGTTACATTTGCTATGTCTTCACATTTTGTTTGTCTTCATTCTCAACTTGTCTTCATGATTATCTTCACTATGTTG
>NC_041380.1:230118264-230129733 GCF_002162155.2 Triticum dicoccoides | reverse complement strand
GCATATACTAGTGTTCTGTCCTCTACAGCATTCACTTATAGCTATGTCTTCTTGTTGAATCTTTTGAACTAAGTGAATGTGATCGGACCCTAACCTCTCTATGCTTTCTATCTCAACTCTATCTCTCCAAATCATATGCATTCTCTTGAAACTGTTGAATGTCTTCTCTGCGTCCTTGTCAGCAGAAGATACAGAGACAAACATTAAGTCTGCTTTCAATGCTAATTCCTTCACCTGAAACCCGGAGAAGTGGGAACGACCACCTGACAATCCAGGCGTGCGTGGGAACGTGGAACAACCTCCGATATGTTGCATGATGGCCACGTGTCCTTCAGATGTGAATCGCCAGGGGCACTTGTGTAATAACACTGTGTCGTCCCTGTCCCTATAAATACACGCCTCACCACAGTCATTATCCTTTCTTCCACTCTCGCACGAACCCTAGCGCCACCGCTAGCCCTCGACGATGCCGGCGATGAAGCGCTTAGCTGCCGCGACCTCTCCGACGTCGTCTTCACGCCGGCCGCGGACATCGTCTTCTCCGCTGTCGCCGTAGGTGTCCTCCGTCGCCAAGTTAGGGCATGGACGATCGAACTGCTTGGCCTCCTCTTCCACTCCGTCTAGCAGTTCTTCGTGTGGTAAATAAAACTTCCTTTTTACGACCCCTTTGATCCTATAGATTCATCACTTTCTTCCACAAGAAGTTTCTATTCACACAAGTTGGATCTATTTCATACTGCATCTCATAATATGCCTAGTATGTTCACTTATGCTTCACAAAGTAGTTACATTCCTCACTTGTACTGATCCGTGGATTCGTACAAATCTGGAACCAACTCCTTATCTATGAGTGAATGTCTTCGCACGATGAGGTCAATGTCTTCTAAACTGATTTATCTTCAAAATCTTTTGAGAATGCATATGACCTCTTCCCCTTCCCTCGCACCTTAATGCTGTCATAGGTGCATGTCTGTGGGAGAATCCCTTGGTTCTCATAGTCTGCATTCATTTGCAGAATTCTTACAGCATCATATAAATTCTCCCGAAGCCAGTTCCTATTTGTCCAGCAAGCGAAAGCCTTTGAACGTGTTGAAGCCATTCAGTTTAAAGTTCATGGCTGCAGAGAAATCAGTAAGGAAGGGTGGCAGAAAGCGTCGAGGTGAAACATCAAGAGATCTGCCCGATGACCTCTCAGAGTTGTACAAGACAGATCCAGAAGAGGATTACAATCAGCGCCAGACCCGAATCCAATGGATTCGAAGATATTGGGCAGAACAATGGTTCAAGTACCGGTTTGTGACCAAGGAATATGCTGAGAAGAAAGCCATCAAGCGACCATGGGGAGACATCCTATACCGAAATCTTCAACCCAGGTCCAGAGATGAAGCCATTGAACAAGGCTTCTATCCCTGCATGGTCCGTGGACCACAACCTGCGGATGCTGACCCATCATCATTGCTATGGTGTCGTGACGACAATCTGTTCAAGCGCAACTTCCAGTTTGCCTAGAATTCGGCGAAGCAGAACAAGAAGTCATTGGGACTAGACTTCAACCCTGGTCCCTCTGCTCCCCGTGCCGATGGCACCCGCGAAGCTGAACCCAATCTTGTTGAGCCCTTCTACAACCTGGAAGGTCTCATCACTCATATCATGGTTCAAGGGACAGCCGGGGATGAGCCTGCAGATGACGCTGAATCTGATGAAGCGCCTGCACCGCCGAAGCCAAAGAAACTGAAGCAGCCTAAAGCTTGAAAGCCTGCCTCAGCACCTAAAATCTCACGAGCGAAGCCATTGGCTACTGCACCTCCTGAAGACAGTGTGCAATCTGAAGATTTGTCACGCATCTCCAAGCCCTCGAAAGTAAAGATGCCTTTGCAACACACCAGCCAAGAACTGGCTGCTGCTGCTATTCTGCGCAACGACGCCATTGATCTGTCCAGCGATGAAGATCTTGCAGATGACGCTCTTGAGCAACTGATCAAGAGCAAAGAAGAAGCAGAAATCTTCAATGATTTGCCTCTTTTGACATGGCAATCATCCACAACTTCATTGATGAGTGGTTTGACACGCCCAACCTCAGCTTTGAAGATCTGCAACTTCCAATTGGCCTCAGTGTCGCCTTCCATGGTGCCATTGCTTCAGAGCTAGCTATAGCTCAGCACATCATTGAAATGAAGCAAAAGATCGACTTTGAGAAAGCTCAGTTCAAGAAGCACATGGCCAAGCTCAGCGTTCAAGAGGTCAAAAATTTCAAGATCATGCTGCACGAGCTCAAAGAAGCCTTTCTCAAGAAGCATGAAGAAGCTCAAGGTTCTCGTGAGCGCATGAAGAGCCTGGTTGACAAGTGTGTGCAGGCCTACAATGAGGCTGAGAAGCGCAAGGCCCTTGGTCGTCCTGGCATCGATCCCAGGATGGCCGCAAAGAAGAAGAAGAAGCCCACTGTGGCCGAACCCGAAGCACCAAGGCAGGAAGCACATCCCATTGTCTTCCCAGCCAGCACGACTGGCTCGAAGCCAAAGGTCAGGTCAACCGCTTCAGAACTGAAGAAGACGAGGAGTACTGAGGCTAAAGCGAGAAAGAGGAAACATCCTGAAGCCTCTGCTGCTGCTCCCTCCAAGAAGAAGCGCAAGACCAAGAAGGATCGGGCTGCTCCCACACATCCCTTAGTTGTTGAACCTATCTCCATGGTTCGTCCTGCCGCTGAACATCAAGAGCGCCAACTGACTGTCCATGAGCCCGCTTCCACAGAGGCTCATGCAGCTGAAGACATTCCAGCAGCTAATCTCACCGCTACTGAAGACATTGGTCACCATGACAATGTTGAAGATGATGTAGTTCTTCCTCAGATCGAGCACCAACAGGTATCATCACCTGTGCTTACGCACAGCGAACTCATCAGCATTGGTCGTCCTCTGACGCCAATTGCTTAGGATGCATCATGGGCTGATCACCCACAACAACAAGTCACACCACCCCGGCAAGAAGAAGAAGATGACTTTGAGGCCTAGCCAACTCCGTCTCCAGAGGCGTCGCCAGCGTTACGCAGGCTTCGCAAAGGACCAAGGTCTCAAGTCCCTCTTTCGAGCGTTCCAGAAGGAGAAGTGCCCCACCAATCTGTTGCACGTCAAGTGTTTCCAAATGCCACTCCTACTGTGAATGTCTCCGAGTCTGAGGCTAAAGCTGCTGAAGACATTCCGGCTGCATCAGCCGACGACACACAAGAAGAAGAACGTGTCCCTACTCCCCCCATTACTGAAGAAGCTGTTCTCGAGGAGAACGTGTCTGTGCCCGACCCTCCAGCTCATCAAGTGGAGGTTGAGAATCTTGAGGCTGCCACCACCAACACAAATGAAGCCAATGACATTGTCATGGCTGAAGCAAATGTGGAGCCTGCACAACCAATGTGCCAGAAGTCAGTGAAGCCAATGATGCTACTGCTCCTGCGCCTACTGCTGGTCCTCAGTTTGACTATCACTTTGAGCACATGCCTCAGGTACAGAAGCCAATGCCAAGGTTGCCCAGGTTTCCAGGTCCTGCATCAGCACCCGGATCCTTTAATGTCAACGGCTTCAAAGCAGACAACACCTTCTTCAATAGCGCCAAGAACCCCTACTCAAGGGAAAGAATATCTTCTGATCAGTTTTGGAGCTATCCGCAGCGAAGTTATTACTCATGCATTCTGTACAATCAAGGTCGCATTTTCCCTCATATGCGTCTTGACACTGAAGCCATAACTGGTCTGCCCTGCTTGGAAGAAGCTCTGGATTGCTTCAAAGAGTCTGGACTGTTGCCTTTCGTCACCGACCAAGAGCGCTGGAACGAAGAGTTGTTGCTCCAATTCTATGCCACTCTTCACATTCGTGTCTACAACAGAGATCCGAAGACTTGGGTCCTTGAGTGGATGACCGGCAATGTTCATCACGAAGCCAAAGCCTTTGATATCATTGAGCTCACTGGTCTGCCCACTCCTGGAGATCTTTATGAACCTGGTTGTCAGCTTCACAGTGCAGCTATGGAGAGCATCTTTCAGAAACCTGAACCGAACATGAGTCAGATGCTTAGCATGATGAAGACTTTGCCTCCAGATGCTGCATATCCTAAGGAGTTCTTTGTTGAAGACCTTAAGTATCTGCCACGCACTATCTATCACATTATCAGGCGAACTCTCTGGCCCATCAAAGGACATTCTCCACATGCAAAGCTGGAAGGTGCAATGAAGACTTTGGTCTTTTATATTCTTCACGGCAAATGCTTCAATGCACAAGACTTCTTCATCCGCCAACTTGCTGCATCAGGATCTGATCTTTTTGGCTCGAAGTTTTACGCTCCATGGATGATGCGGCTGATCAAACTACACTCAGTTGTCTCATATCAGCCCTCTGCTCGCAATCATCGGATCTTTCTGCCTGACGTTGATATGTCCATTGAAGCCATCTATCCAGAGCCTGCCAAGGAGCCTGTTAGTCTTCAGAATGCTGAGCATCAAAGCTTCTCTCAAAACATTGAAGGAGTTGAAGCAGTCACTCATGTTTATCCTCTGGCTGGTACTACACGTGCACCTCATCGTGCCCTCATTGAAGACACTGAAAGCACTATTGCCCAACGGCCCAAGAAGCGATCTCGTGTTCTCAATGACCGAGAGCTTCTGGTTGCCCTTCATCAAAAACAGGATAGGCATCATGACTGGCTGAAGCACCAAATGCAAAGCCTCTTGGTGGATGTCAACCGCATTCGCAATCTTGCCACCAAGAATGCCTTTGTTGCCCATGAAACCTGTCGGCGTACATGGAAAGGGCTGACGCTTATGTGTTCTGAAGATGATCTTCAAGAGGATGGCTTCTCTGAACGTTTCAAGTTTGACTCCACACCTCCAAGAAGGACTGTACTGCGATGAACTCCGTCTCTTGAAGACTCCGAGTTCTCTTCCTTCGCGGCAACTTTGAATGCCAGAGTGATCGAGGACGAAGACGATGCCACTTCACCGCCCCCTACTTCAGCATGCATCGACACTGCCCCGAGTTTGTCTGCACCACCGAACAACACCGACGACCTTGCTGCTTCACCTACTCCTCATGGGAACGAGTAGACGCTCTATGTCTTCAAACCTTTTTGGTCCTTACTGACAAAAGGGGGAGAAGCATATGAGTTTGATAGTCTTCAAGCGGGTCCATATGGGCGGTTGCTTTATGTTTTGCCTAAGTGTTTACAACTCTCGTTTTGATACATTTGGTTCTTTGAGTTGTAACACTTAAACTCGATGGTCGTCTGCTACTTATTTGCTATTCTGTGATGCGATGATAAATTCCGCATGTGCGACGATAAATTCCGCACTTAGATCATTTCGCAGACGTCCATTTTTCATTATGCATGTCATTATATTCACATACTTTTCATGCATGATGAATTGTCATCATAAGTTGAAGAGGATCTCCACAAGTACAACCTGCCATGTGCATTTGCATTTGCATTTCAAAAGCAAATTACTTATATGCACATCTTCAGGGGGAGCCCTTGCAACTTATGAAGACAATTCCCTATCCTTTACATTTCACATATTATATTGCCCGTTGAAAACTTCAACTAGTTTGTCATCAATCACCAAAATTGGGGAGATTGTAAGTGCATCTAGTGCCACCCCTAGTTGGTTTTGGAGTATTGACGATAAACCTAGTTGAGGGACTAATTTGTTTGTGAGAATTGCAGGATAACACAGGTAGAAGTCCCTCATTGATTCGGTTTTCCTACCAGAGATGACCCCTAAAAATGTATGAAGACATTGAAGTCAAAGGTGGTATGTGAAGACATTCACATTGAAGACTATGACAAGAGAAGACATCGTGTGAAGACTATGGAGCGGGAAGACTTAGCAGTTTCGTCATTCTGTGTTTTTCTTTGTTGAGTCATAGGAACCACCGTACTGTTAAGTGGGGTCCAAGAGAACTAGTCAGAATGACTGAAGTGATGCTTAACCAAAATCCTATGTCTTCGAGTGAAGACAATGAGAGCAAATCTTGTCTAGAGTTGGATAAGTCAGCTTTGCTTGTAGCCCAAGTAAAGTTGTCGTGTGTGTTTGAAATCTGACCGTTGGAACACATGTCAGTTCCTTAGTGACCCACGGTCATTTCGGACAAATCAGGTCTGGTTGCCTAGTGGCTATAAATAGCCCACCCCCTACAACCATAAACAATTGGCTGCTCAGAGTTAAAGCACGGCTTTTGTCGTTTGAGAGCAACCCAACTCGAAGCTTTTGAGAGAGAATTCCTTGAGAGGATAAAGCCCTAAACACCCAGAGCCAAAGAGTGTTAGGCATCACTTAAGTCTTCTTGTCTATGTGATCTGAAGACTTATTACACTTGAGGACTGTGAATCCTCCAGCCGGTTAGGCGTCGTGTTCTGAGCATCCAAGAGTCATTGTGGATCGCCGGTGAACGAAGTCTGTGAAGGTTTGGAAGTCTACCTTGAAGACTTACCAGAGTGATTGGGCGAGGTCTATGTGACCTTAGATCAAGGGGAATACGGTGAGGACTAAGTGTCCTGAGCTACGTGTTCAGGACTAGGTGTCCGGGACTGAGTGTCCTCAGGTTTTAATACCTATCCGCCCTAACCAAACGTACAACTGTCACCGCAGTTGGAACTGGTCTACCAAACCTTTGTCTTCATCACGCACACTAGTTCTATCCTTCCCATCTCCTTTTATTTACAGTTGGCTCTTGTGAAGTCAGTGCCTATTTGCATTATCCATTTGTCTTCACTGTGTACCTGATCTTTACTGCCTAGCTGCTATTAGTCATTGTGCTTTCACTTCATTGAATACTTGACTATGGTCTGCCTAGTGTATTCTACCTTCCGCTGCATGGTAATAGGTTCATTTCTATCATTTGTCTTCGAAACTTCCATGTTTTGAAGACTTTCATAAATATCACCTATTCACCCCCACCCTCTGGTCGATCACTAGCACTTTCATTATGCATTATCATTTATTTTCTCTAACACCTTAAAAGGACCATCAGCACATGGCATTAGCTTTGATTTGCACAAATTAGGAAATCTATCCTTATGCAAATGTAACCAAACAAGATCTCCAGGTGCAAACACAACATGTTTTCTACCCTTATCTCCTGTAAGTTTATATTTAGCATTCATACGCTCAATGTTTTCCTTAGTTAACTCATGCATTTTTAAAATCAGTTCACACGCTATTTAGCATCAAAATTAACCTTCTCCAAAGATGGAAGAGGCAACAAATGAATAGGAGCACGAGGTAGGAAACCATACACAATTTCAAAAGGGCACATCTTAGTAGTAGAATGAAATGAACGATTATAAGCAAATTCAATATGAGGCAAGCATTCTTCCCACATTTTCTTAATATTCTTCAAAACAGCCCTTAGCATAGTAGACAATGTTCTATTGACTACCTTAGTTTGTCCATCAGTTTGGGGGTGACAAGTAGTACTAAAAAGTAGTTTAGTCCCCAACTTAGCCCATAAACATCTCCAAAAGTGGCTAAGAAATTTAGTATCACGATCTGAAACAATAGTATTTGGCACACCATGCAAGCAAATAATTTCACGAAAGAAGAAATCAGCAACATTAACAACATCATCGATTTTATGACATGGTATGAAGTGTGCCATTTTTGAGAATCTATCCATGACAACAAGTATGCTATCCCTCCCCTTCTTTGTTCGAGGTAAACCTAAAACAAAGTCCATAGATATATCCTCCCAAGGAACACTAGGTACAGGCAAAGGCATATATAAACTATGAGGATTGAGTCGTGACTTAGCTTTTTGACATGTAGTGCAGCGAGCAACAAAACGCTCAACATCCCGTCTCATATTTGGCCAAAAGAAATGTGTTGCAAGTATGTCCTCCATCTTCTTCACGCCAAAGTGTCCCATTAATCCTCCTCCATGCGCTTCCTGCAACAACAAAAGACGCACGGAGCTAGCTGGAATGCATAGCTTGTTAACACGGAACACAAACCATCATTAACCACGAACTTGTTCCACGTTCTTCCTTCTTTACAATTCTGAATTACATATTTAAAATCAGCATCATGCACACATTGATCTTTGATGCTCTCCAACCAAATATTTTGATGTCAAGTTGTGAAAGCATAGTATAGCGACGGGACAATGCATCAGCAATAACATTTTCTTTACCCTTCTTGTGTTTAATGATATAAGGGAAAGTCTCAATGAATTCCACCCATTTAGCATGTCTACTTTTCAGTTTAGCTTGACTTTTAATATGTTTCAAGGATTCATGATCATAATGTATAACAAATTCTTTGGGCCATAAATAATGTTGCCAGGTCTCTAAAGTCCAAACAAGAGCATATAATTCTTTATTATAAGTAGAATAATTCAGACTAGGCCCACTCAATTTTTTAGAAAAGTATGCAATAGGTTTGCCATCTTGTAATAACACACCTCCTAATCCAATTCCACTAGCATCACATTCAAGCTCAAAAGTCTTATTAAAATCAGGAAGTTGGAGTAAAGGAGCATGTGTCAACTATTTTCAATACCGTGAAGGCTTCTTCCTGTGCGGTACCCCCAAAAAAGGCACATCCTTCTTTGTAAGCTCATTGAGAGGTGCAGCAATGGTGCTGAAATCTCTCACAAAACGCCTATAGAATCCAGCGAGGCCAAGAAAACTCCTCACTTGTGTGACCGTTTTGGGTTGCGGACAACTCTCAATAGCTTCAATCTTCGCTTTATCAACTTCAATTCCTTGTGGAGTAACAACATAGCCAAGAAAAGATACTCGGTCGGTGCAGAAGGTGCACTTCCCAAGGTTACCAAACAAATGTGCATCACGTAGAGCAATAAAAAAACACGTAAATGTTCCAAATGTTCCTCCAAAGATTTGCTATAAATCAATATGTCATGAAAGTAAACTACCACAAATCGTCCAATGAAAGCACGCAAAACTTCGTTCATTAATCTATGAAAGTACTAGGTGCATTAGTTAACCCAAATGGCATGACTAACCACTCATCTAATCCAAACTTAGTTTTAAATGTCGTTTTCCATTCATCTCCCAATTTCATACGAATTTGATGGTATCCACTATGCAAATCAACTTTGGAGAATATTGTAGACCCACTCAATTCATCAAGCATATCATCTAGCCTAGGAATAGGATGACGATAACGAATAGTAATATTATTAATGCCTCTACAATCAACGCACATACCTGACGTACCATCCTTTTTCGGCACTAAAATGATAGGAACAACACAAGGACTAAGGGATTCGCTTATATAACCTTTGTCGAGCAGCTCCTGTACTTGACGCATAATCTCCTTCGTCTCCTCTGGATTGGTGCGGTATGGTGCACGGTTGGGTAATGATGCACCGGTAATTAAGTCAATTTGATGCTCAATCCCTCGAATAGGTGGTAATCCCGGTGGCACATCTTGTGGAAAGATGTCAGTGAATTCTTGCAAAATGTTAGTGACAGTAGGAGGCAAAGAGGAAGACACGTCCTCGAATGAAAATAATGCCTCTTTGCACACAAAAGCATAACAAACAGATTTGCTAAAATCTAGATCATCAATATCAGATTTGGTGTCAAGTAAACATGCACTTTTCAATTTAATTTCAAAAGAAACAATAGATGGTTTATTATTAGGCTTCATTTGTTGCTCAAATTCTTTTGCCACAATCTGATTTTCACTCTTATTTTGCTCATGTTTTGCTTTATTAGCTCTATTAATATCATCTTTCAAACTGGAATCAGGAGTCATAGGAAGAAAAGTAATATTTTTGTCCTTATGAACAAGAGTATACTAATTGTTTCTACCATGGTGTACACATTTTTTATCAAATTGCCATGGTCTACCAAGTAGTAAGGAACATGCTTGCATAGGTACCACATCACAATCAACATAATCAGCATATGTAGAGATACTAAAATGCACACGAACAATACGTGTTACCTTAACCTTGCCGCTGTTGTTGAACCATTGGATGTAGTAAGGATGTGGATGTGGTCTTGTGGTGAGAGATAGCTTCTCCACCGTATCCATGCTAGCCAAGTTGTTGCAGCTCCCTCCATCTATGATGAAGCGAACAGAATGTTCCTTCACAACTCCCTTTGTATGGAACAAATTATGCATCTGATTTTGCTCAGCTTGTGTGATCTGCACACTCAAAACACGTTGAGCAACTGTCAGCATCTTCAGCAGCCATGTATTGCGTCTCATGATTAGAATCATCTCCACTGTGTTCTTCATGTGTAATAAGAGGCAAAGTCTCCTCATCTTAGTCACTAGCAGACTCATACCCACCATCCTCAGTAGCAATCATCGCACATTGAGATTTGCATTCTCTCGCAAATGTCCTCTTCCCTTACAACGATGACAAATAATATCACTTGTGTGCCCTGTTGATGCCATGGAAGAAGAAGAGCTCTGTACAGGCCCGACAGGTGTGCTCTTGGTAGATAGGGGTGGTTGTGCCTGCTTTCTTGTATCACGGCTGGAGGTGGCAGCTGATGGAGGTGCTGATGCAGTAGAATGTGCGGAAGTAGAGAATGCACGCGGTGTCCATGAGGAAGGTCGACCTGCAAAATAGTTAGTTCGTGCCAATGCCTGTTGATCCTGCACTTCACATTCAACTTTACAAGCAATATGGAATAAACGAGTGATATTATTATACTCCTTATACTCTAGAATGGTTTGAATCTCTCTATTTAATCCACCCATAAAACATGCAAGCATAGCTTCATTATCCTCAACAATACCACATCTAATCATGCTAGTTTGTAATTCCTGATAATATTCCTCTTCAGAATTTTTTCCTTGTCTTAAACACTGCAATTTTTGAAGTAATTCACATTCATAATATGGTCGAACCCAACGAGTACGCATAGCAGTTTTCAAAGCAGCCCAAGTAGTTGGAATATTATTCGAATATAATCTATGATGTTCAGACCACCACACACAAGCAAAACTAGTGAAAGCACAAAGTGCAACATCAACACGTCTCTCCTCGGGATATTCTGAGCATGTAAAACATTGTTCGGTTTCGAACTCCCAAGTAAGATATATATCAAGAACGTATCTACCCTCAAATGGTGGAATATTCAATTTCAGTTTAGGGAGATGGTCATGATCTCGTACCTGAGGGGGAGCCCTACCATTGTAATTATTTGCATGTGGACGACCTGGTGGTTGTGGTGCTGGTGGTTGCACGTAGTTCTGATTTTAATCAACCTCATCCTCATAATTTCCCGCATAATCATCCTCCTCGTCATCAGCAGCAGGAGCCACAGAAGTACCAATAGCACGACCAACAGTTTGGCCAGGTGCAAGGGGGACACGGCTCGCTCGGCGGAGGGTTGTTTCGTGACGTGGAGGTAGTCGTCGTCGTCATCGTCATCGTCGTTGTTGTTGTTGTTGTTGTTGTTGTTGTTGTTGTTGTTGTTGTTGTTGTTGTTGTTGTTGTTGTTGTT
>NC_041380.1:230091331-230116144 GCF_002162155.2 Triticum dicoccoides | reverse complement strand
GTTAGTTTTTAGCTTTTTCATGGTCTTCTCCATGCCATCTATCTTCTCCATGGCCTTTTCAAATTATTAGTTTTTAGCTTTTTCATGGACTATAGGTATGAAGAACAGACTCGATCGAAACTACGAAAAAACTTTAAAATCTCACCGAGAAACCGGGAAATTTGATACCACTTGATAGAGGCGAAGGTGTCCTGATGTTTCGATGAGATGGTGGCTATCGTTTTTGGTGGGAGTCAACCTTGACGATCCGACTACGAACATGCGAGACGTCGCGCCTTAGCAATCGCTAAACCAACTTCCGGGGGTTATTGGCCATGCCGGAGCATGATCAACCTGACCACGAGGGTCTGTTTCCTGCGAGCAAACGAAGAACAAGCAAGAAACTAAGATTGCAATCTGGAAATTGCGAATATTAGAGGAAAGCTTTATTAATGAAGGTGGGGTTCTGTGACGCCTTTGTCTGGTCGTTGAACACAAACGAAGTACGCGGAGTTGCAGCTATGGTGAACTTTAATCTAAACAAAACCCAAAGTCTAAATGACGCCCTAAGGGCTGTATATACGGAGGAAGAGGGGGGAATTTCGTGGCCCTTGGAGGAGGGGTCTGAAACCAACCCTAACTCTTGTTTCCCCACACATACAGACTCTAAAAACAACCTATACTTAAGTATTTCGAAAAATACATGGGCCTGGCCCAATAATAAGGTGACGCAGCACCTGGAACATGTTACATGTGCTAAATTACATACGAGTGCACATATAGCTAATATGCTTTAGTTCTGTCCTAAGTATTACTGTACTTCCAAGATATCACTGCCTATTATTTTACTTCTTGCATGCTATATTTATGATAATGGTGTTGTTCTGATGCCACCTGTTGGTTCCATTAGACTACTTCATGTTCTCTATGCTTAATTAGACATCAGCAAACTAGCAGGTGGTTCCGCTGCTGTTTGTTTGTTTTACCCTACATTTTCTGATGCTAGCTATTACATCATTGCTCTGAGCCTCTGTTCATTACTTTTCTATGTGTTCTTGATCTTCCCAAGTTGCATGACTAATTTGATGCTTCTATTAATTATGGAGCTGCCAACCCCATCAAGCAAAATATTTGTTCTTTCGGGGTTGCCACCTCGAACAAGCATAAAAATAGAGTGAAGAAGATATATTGTCGTGTAAGCACACACCCTTCTTTCATTAGTTTAGATGAACCATTGATGATCAATTCGAACTAGTGCATGCGATTAAATTAATTACCTAAATAGAGGGTGCAGAATAAACTACAATAGCTAGATTTGCAACCACGGGATGCTGACAATATCTTCAAAGAACATTGCAACAGCAGCGAGGCTTCACAACAACATATGGTATGCCCGTGTGTTTTAGTACATGTGAAATGTAATGCGTGTGGGCTGCTTTCTTGGCTTGTGCCCTCAACCTGTAATCCTACAGAATTACAAATAGTTCAGTTGTTTGCTTTGCTGTATTGCTTGATTCGAATGCTTGTTTGTTACTTGTTAGGCTATACCTGAGTTGGCCAATATGTCAGCAGTGCCTGCTGTACTATCTTAAATAAATGCATGCCTAGTTCATTTTAGTCCTTAACTTTTCCTCTTAACTTCATCACAAGACTATCTTCGTAGTTTATATGAGGCCACACTGTTAAATGCTTTCTCATATTATTTGAACTGCTTAGATGCCTTGGCAACTTAAATATAACGGTGGTACACTCCCTTTCAACTAGGGATGTCAACTGGGTCCTGTTTAATCCCGATTAAAGTCCACTAGTGGTATGATAGTTCAAAAGAGTTTTTTGTTTTTTGAGGAAAATGAACTAGGGAGCTAGCAAAAACTCACTAGATGGGACTGGCGGATGTCGTTTATTTGCCACTTACATCCCTAGTTTCATCTTACCATTTTAATTTGTTTTCGGTTGATGCTGCTTCGAACCATTTAAATATTGCTTGCCATGCTCGACAATAATTCGTATGTCATTTACCATGTAAGCTTACTGCCCCGATCATGCAATAACCATGTCTTACTTATGTCCAGCAGAAACCTTTCCGGATGTCGTTCACACTAGGACACAATGTACAACCCCAGAATCTATTTGTGGAAGCAGTGCGCCATCCATGTTACCAGATGGTAGCAGTTCAGAGGCAACACGGCCGGAGAGCAGTCTGAGCACAAATATTATAGTTCTTGAGGCTCTACTAGAGGCAGAAAGAGATGGTGTGGCTGCCATGAATGAGTTAATCTTGATCTTGAGGTTGGAAATTATGCAATTAGCTGCACACATTATGCAAGCAACCCAAGAATTGGAGGAAGTAAGAATGTTGCATTTGAAGATGGAGGAGGTCCTGCTGTTTCTGCTATCTGAAGCCCATGGTAATCTCAGTTCTTCTTTAGATACCAGTTGAAATTGTCAATAGATTATTGTACTTGCATGTTGTGTCATGTCTATGAATGGATTATGATGTAAGACCCCCTATGTTGTCCATGTGTTGTAATGATCCGAATTTTTTAGGCGAGGTAATCCTCAGTACTTGTATGTTTGACATAAGGTGAACTATTTTTCGTGTGAGCATATTGTATTGGATGAAATAACTGTTTGACTCAAAGTGTATCCAACCTACTGAATTCGAAGATCATGGCATTTCTACATCATAATCATATATAAAGGTGGAATAAATCTTTGTTATGGTTTTGAAGAAATAAATAACAAAACGTAGTGGATATTCATAATCGAATACAAATTGGATTTGAATTTAGTTGCCACGGCCCAGGGCAAATGTGAATGCTAATTCTCACAAGTTTTGAACGAAGTAGCTAAACACCCACTATCATTTGTGGGCTGCCTGAAGCAAGTGTTTGCGAGATGGAAATTACTATCTACCCCTGACACTTTGACATCCTTATCGACTGGATTTACACTGCTGTCAATAAGGGTAGACTAGTAACTTCAATCAGACGTGACACGACTGCCTCTGAGTCCATTCAGGCATGATGGGCGCTAAACATGGGCGGCAAAACACATTTGGTTCAAGCTCGTCCTAAAGACATGTGTCTCTCCCTCCATTTACCCATTCATACACGGTGGGCGGCAAAACAAACTCTCCTCGTCTGAAATCGATGTAGGAAAATATTTTAAATAGGGGCAGATGTATAACTTCCCTCAGACGTGACATAACTGCCCTACCTGTCAGCCCCGTTCGTACACCGTGGGCGCCAACCGTGGGCGGCAAAATACCCTCTCCTCGCCCGAAATCGCTACCGACAAATATTTAGGAGATGCGAGATTACCGTCTATCCCCATCCGACGTGATGTGTGAAATTTTAAACGGGGGGTAAGTTCGTAACTTTCCCACATTTCAGACAAGCGCGTCCCAAAGTTTGAGATCGCCTCTCCCCCTCCATTTCCCCATTCATACACCGTCGGCTCCACAACAACCTCCGCACTGCGGTCAGCCTCCTCCATCCACCACCCCATCCTCCACCTTGCCGGAGCCGCTACCCCTACCCCGTAGTCCACTGCAAGAGATGGACGTCTCTCATCCACGACGCCCGACCAGGATCCTTTCATCGCGTACTCTCGCTACATCGGCGCCGTCGTCCACCTCGTCGTTGCCGCTCCTATGACCGCCTCGTCCACGGCAATAGGATTTATCCCCCGACCCGGCCACCTGCCGTCGAAAGTCATCTTCCCTGCTGCCGATAGCCATCGCACCCGCATCACCCTCAACGTATCAGCAGGGGCCTACACGGCGTCGCAAGAGAGGTCGTACTCTTCCATATGTGCTTAAGTAATTGATCTCACTCAGAAAATAGATCATAAATTGTTTACTATACTTTTCTTGTCCGTACCAAATCGTAGTGGCTAGTTGAAAGCAAACATTGGTTGCGAAGTAGCTTTGTCCGGTTTGCACCTTCAGATTCGCCATGGCACGGTCATTATACTCGTAAAGCTTATGGTTTTCCCCCTTTATATTCACTACCATCATCATAGGTACTTCATGTCGTGCTAGCACTGCTCCTCAAGACCTCAACCCATCGAGCGAAACAACATGCCACTCATAATTCCAAAGCTTAGGTGTTGAAATACGAATCTGATATGATGATCATATTACTAAAACAGAGAACGTTTAATTGGTCACCTAATGTTCCTATATTTGTTTTGAAAAGCATGTGCGCCACCCACTGGTCCAGCTAGTTCCACTTTCTTGATTTTACTCTTGATGCTTAGGGTTTTCCCCTTTTATCTACTCTACTATGATCTGCGTAGGTGCTTTCTATCGTACTAGCATTACTCCACCCTTCAAGCTAGACAACACAACACTCAAAATTCCAAAGCTTAGTTATTCAAATACGATTGTGATATGATATTGATATTAGTTAATAGACACATCTAATTGGTTATCTAAAGGTCCCACTTGAGTTTCCAAATGCATGTCGCGACATATAGAGAGACGGCAGAATTGCATTTCTTTGTCACTTGTTGACAGTACTTTCTTGTCCATACCAAATCTTAGTTGTTATTTCAAAGCAAACATCAGTTGCTAACTACCCTTTGCACGGTTTGCAGCTTCAGATCTGCCATCCCACTGCCACGGTCAACACTATACTCATCATGCTTATGGTTTCCCCATTTTATGATGACCATGATCAGCCTACGTGGTTCGTGTCGTAATAGCACTTCTCCACCCATCGAGCTAAACAAGCTTAGTTGTACAAATTCAAATCTGAATAAAGCCAATGCCACTGCACACGTTGATGTCTGCATTCCTCTTGTCAGTACCTTTTGCCTTGTAACCCTATACTTAGTTAATTGCTATTTGATTATGTATCATCAGTCTGCACTTGAGCTTCATTATCCTCTGTTTCTTCCAATATTATTTGACCTATATTTACTCTTTGCAAAATGTAGAATAATGGCAATGCTTATAAAGAATTTTTTGGGGGGAATTTATTGAATTATCCTTCCATCAACATGGAGAAGGGCTTTATCCAGCCCGTGTTAACATGTAATGTAAGTTCATCGTTCTCAAGACTTCAAACTTTGTTCTAGTATAGAGTTGGATAGGCATCATTTCCTCCATTGTTGTTTACTTTGCTGTTTACATCTGATTGGTTGTTTGCAACAACTACTAGTTTTAAATTGTAGCTGTAAAAACATGTTCCTTATGCAGAACAAACCCATTTATTTTCTTATATAATTGTGAAACCTATTACATGTCTCCTTGTTTCTCTTTCAGAGTCGTATCACTTATGCCATGCAGAAATTTAGGATGATAGTGAGCCAAATCATATTGAGGACAGCGAGATGACCCCAAGGTCCTATCTTGATGAAGACAGTGAGTTGAAGCTACTCACCAGCAGGTGTGAGACAACCTTTGTGCAGTCGCTGCCTCAATTAGTTCGACTTCTTCAGTCTCAACTTAAAGCGGAAAAGCTTGCTTCATCTCAGCTCCGACTTGAAGTCAAAGATTCATAGAAGATGTCGGAGGACTACCCTGAGCACTATGGTGCCATACAGCTAGGGATCATCTATCGTTGACACAACTGAGGTCTCATCAACTTGTTTGGCTGCTTGCAGGGCCCGTCCTGGCCAGGCCTAGTGCCTTCTGAAGTGCTCTTGGTTTTGTATATTCTTTTGTCGGTGCGTTTATATGAACCAGTGGCGACCTTTGATGCCCAATGTATGTAATCCGCGGTCACGTTGCGCTTTATTATCACCGGTAGCGAACTTTGATTCCTAGTGGATGTAATATGCCCTAATTTATTTATTGTGTAGTCTAGGTTTATTCTTTGGTCGGTATGCTGTAACTTAGGCTGGAAGGTTCAGCGGATATTAGTGTTGTCGGTCTTCAAGCCGGCCCGTTACTCATATGGGTCAAAACGTGGGCCTATAATCATCTTGGGCCATTAGCAGGTCTAAACCTATAGTAGTTTCCCGCCTTTAACAGGCCGAGTAAAGTTCTAGCCAGCTGGGCCAGAGAATACCATGGGCTTTTAACAGGCTAAAACCTAGATTGGGCCAGCGTTGGGCTAAAAAATTCACGGGCCAATACAGGCCGAAACTTCCTAAGGCCCATGTTTGGCCCAAATAGGACGAGTAGTTAATAGGCCAAAATATATCTCGGGCCTGTTTGGCCCAATAAAATTATGCGCTTCAAGCAGGCCGGTATCCATGCGGGCCATAGGCCCAAAAGATTCACGGGCCATTATCAGATGGCCTGTAAGCAGGCCAGATTCAACGCGGGCTGTAATTTGGCCCAACTGTTCCACGGGCCATTAATAGGACTGGCCTGTTGGGCTAAAATTTATCCACGAAGACTATGGGCCGTTAAGAGGCCGAAAGTTACTTCGGACAAGAAATAGCCCAGTTTCTGCATGGGCCGTTAAAGGGCCTAAAGTTAAACCGGGCCGACAACGTCCCAGATGCACCACAAGCCGCTAACAGACCGAAACTATTATTGGGCCGAACTGGTTAACGGGCATTTAACAGGCTGAAATACAAACCTGTCTTAGAATGGGCCCAAAAGAATAGTGGCCTGCTAACAGGCCTGATCCGATATGGGCCGTAATTTGGCCCAAAACACGGCAGGCTATGAACGGGCATGATCTGCTATGGGCCTCAATTTGGCCCAAAACATGGCAAGCTGTTAACAAGCCAGCCCAGTAGTGTCTGAAAAAACATGGTGGGCCTTTAGCTGGGCCGGCCTTTTCACCGGAATGGGCCTCTGTTGGGTTGTGCCACATGTCGACGTATCATAGGCGCCTCTTGTCCAATGAGTGGATGACATCTGTCCAGCGGTGAGCAAACACATGTTTCCTCCGGCCAATGAGAATTTTACACGTGGAAAATCCCCATTGGTCCGGGCTGTTAACGGGTTATCAGATCCAAAATCGGACCCGATAGCTTAATAACGACCTGTTACGGTCGATGCCATGTGTCGGTCACCCTTGACGAAAGCACTTCTATGACGCGTGATTTATCGTCATGGAAGTGGACACTTCCATGATGATAATTTTGGTAATGTCATGGAACACTTCTACGACAACACATGTACGACTATATTGATTCTGTCATAAAACCATCATGGATGTACATGCATGACAGAAAACGTAACCTACTGTGACAAACACGTATCATCATGGAAGTGTATTTTTTTTGTAGTGCTAGCACATGTGCTCGTAAGCTTGTTCGTTGTAACGTGGGGGTAGCCACTCACAGGAATGTATCTGGTAGACAGAGCCCCACACAGCCCCTCGCCACGCTGAGAAGCCGCTCGTCATCATCCTCGCCTCAAGGCGTCGCTGCTTTTGGGCCCTTGCAGCATCGGCTGGCTGGACAGAGCTCGTCGGAGCCATGTTTGGAAGGGTGAGGAAAGGAGAGGGATGCACATCAGCTTGGAGAAGGGGGGGAGGGGAAGGTAGCAGCCTGGAAGAAGAAGCGGGGTGACATAAGGAGGCGGACGAATGGCTCTCGGCGACACCGCACCCTGGTATCTATGTCATTGAGTTCCTACGATGGCATCGCTGTAATAAAGGCACAATGAATTTGCTAGTTACAAATACATATCAAATACTCGATGATACACTATGACTCCTGTCCTCTGCACGTGGAGTCAATATTCTTAATAAATGTCACCTGTTTTGCATGCAAAAAAGTGCGTCAGTTATAAATGTAGCAACTAATACCACATTGTTATTGGATGGAGATGAATAATTTATGTTAGATAATTTTCTTTTAAAAGGAAAACCCGTTAAGTGAGAAATTGATGCTTACACAAACACAAGTTAAGCTCCTTTGACCGGGTTTGTCTCCCAGATAAACCAAACACGGTAAGTTCTAAACCCTGTTATTTCTTATGGGGTGTATACGGCATCCAGTGTTAGTTCATTAGTGACAGAAGAATGTAGTACTAAACTGCTAATGCATAATTGTGGCCCGAGCTTAGTGTGTTGGAGAAGAAACATTACCGCGTGACTAGTAAATGAAGTGTATGACCGGAGTTGGCAGTTAGAGCACGTACATTAAATTCTCAGCTTTCTTAGAACAGGATAATACCTGAGGTTATTATAGAGAATATTTTTGGAGTTATTCTCGTGACGTACTTAGTTTCTCAATTAACAAAAAAAATATGAGATATCTTAGAGAATCCCTCAAATCTAATTAGATAATTTCGCATGAATTAGTATCATCAAAATTAAGCTTCATTAAAATGTGGTATTACATGAAATGGCTTTTAAGTTTGAGACGAAGGAGTTGAAGGAAGATGAAATAGGATAGATGGAATCAATGGGAAAGGCATGAACTGATGATGTGACCATTGCTTGAGTAAATCTAGCTTTAGTTGTTGGATGTCGGCGGCTAGAGCAGGAGCGTGCTGTTGAGTGGGCCAGTGAATGCAGAGAATACAGCGCTATGCATCTCTAAATCAGAACATACATGCAACAAAAATGATGAATACATATAGTGATGCAAATCCCTATGCATATTCGTCGGTGAGATATTAGGGGTCTACGCCCGCAGGTGCTCCTATGCAATTTCGGGTGACATAAAGCATATTTTCTTTAGTTTAATTATACGTCATCTCAGCCAAATTACCTAATTAGCATGATGCATGCAACTCCCTCTGTAAACTAATATAAGAGCATCTAGATCACTACTTTAGTGATCTAAACGCTCTTATATTAGTTTACACTCTTATATTAGTTGACAGAGGGAGTACTTGATATGATACCGCAAAATAGGATACGAGTTTGATGAGGACATGACAACCTTGTATACGACCAAAAATATTGCATACATGTATATTTGTGAGGTGATTTCTAATGCAAACTATGCAATAATTTATTTATGCCAGGACAAAAATACTTCACAAACTTTTATGCCATGTCTAATTACAGGTGTATGGGACATTTGTACGATCCACATATGAAGATAAGGGAGAAAGAAATGTTTACTTGTTATTCAAAAAGTTCTCCCACGTCACTTTTGTCCCAAGAGAAGATAGAGTCCAAGTCTCTCACGTTCTGGACTCAGATTCGGATTGCACAGACATACCTGACTCAAAACGTTAATAAATTTTTCATCCGGACTTGGAATTGGGTGATTCTTTTTTTATTGGACAGTATATTTAGTGCACTTTCGAACCCAATTGGATTCACCCTCAAATTCGTCTGGAGCGTCGAGTTATGGATGAAACAATCTGATGCTACATCAGAATCCGAGTCAAACTACTAGTCCAACGGTGTTACATCACCTCCACTTGGGCCCGTTGGCCTTGTACGACCTAGGGTTGGTTTTAGGCTGCCTTGGGACGTCCTCCCACATCCTTGGCCGTCACCCCTTGCTCCTATATAAATAGATCCATCTAGTAGCTTTTCCCTTGGGATTTGTTCAGTTAAAAGTTAGCCAACACAACTTCGTGTACTTCGTTTGTGTCCAACGACCAGACCAAGACCGCTTTCGGATCACCACCTTTATCAATACTTCATCTATATTTGAAATATTCAGATTGCATTACCATATTCTTGCTTGTTCTTTGATTGCATGCAAGGATAGTCCTTCGTGGTCAGGCTGATCGTGCTTCCAGCATCGTCGGTAACCTCGGTAGATTGGTTTAGCTATTGCTAAGGCGCAACATCATTCACGTTTGTAGTTGGATCGTCAAAGTCATCTCCACCAAATCGATAGTTATCATCTCATCAAAAGATCAGGACACCCCCGCCTCTATCTAGTGGTATCAGTTTTCAGGTTGCTCGGTGAGAATTTCTAGTTTTTCCTAGATTAGATTTATGTTCTTACCTATTGTCCAAGAAAAAGCCACAAAAAAGTTAGATCTATTCATCCTTTGCCCAAGCCAGTCTGAGCCTTTGCAATTTTCTTTTTATTGCTTGCATAGTTGAATTATCGGTTGCTCGTCGCGTCGAGTTGCTGGTCTTAGTGTCTAGCTCGTTTAGAGTTTCGAGTTCTGTTCACATTAGTCAAGCCGTCGCTGCATCGCTATTCCTTCCGCTGTCCACCATCCCATCCATCAGTTTCCACCTCGTGCTACCCACCATTCATTGTCATAATCATAGTTGAGGTCGTTCACATATGTGCTTCATCCAATCTGCATCTTATCTAGTTTGTTTTGGAAAGAGGGAGAGGGAGAAAAAAGAGAGAAAGAAAAAGAAAAAAGTATGAGGGAAAAAAAGAGAGAAGAAAAAAAAAATCAAAATTCGGATCTATCTAGACTCAATCTTGTAGTTGAATTCAGATTGGAATCTGTTTTCCGCACTATTCAGTACAACATGCATAACTTCCTCATATGAAGTCTGTTTTGGCTCCCCAAGTACTCAAATGAAAGCTAGCAATGATCCACATCTAAATAGTTGCAGAAGCTAGTTCAATATTTGGCACCTCAAAATCGGCTTCTAAATAGGTCTTTTTGCCCTCTGAAGTTCGGGAACACAGCTTATTCCAGTTTTCAGGCCAGTTTTAGAATTTTTTGACTCCTCATATCAACTCAGAATTGAGTGATTCTTTTTGAATTTGAAAGCTTGGGTCAGTACCATACTTGAGAAAAATTATTAGAAAATTGGAAAAAACTTTTCCAGAGAAAAGTTGAAGAAAAAGTTGTTGATATATCCTGCTTGGCTGTTGTTTCACATCATTATCTTTACTGCTATTGTGATCTTCACTTATATCTTGCTGTCCAAAGTTAATCATATCCTTTACTAATGCTAGTTGTTCTACGCCATGACCTCATTAGTGTTCTAGGCTCACGTCTCTAGTCCGGTCTAGCCTAGGACCAGCACACTACCGTCCTTGAGCGTTTATTCAACATTGCATCTCTGAATTGATTATTGCTATTCTTTTGCTACCAAATATTTAAGCCTTCCAAGATCCACATATTTCTACACCGGGTTTACGTACGTTCCCCAGGCAATCGCTTTACTCAATCTTCGGAGTTATTTGACACCGTTGGTTGCTTGTCACCACCTGCTGCATTGTAAGAACTTGTAAGATATTGATATTTACTTTACTGTGAGTGCTTTACCACCACATCCTAGTAGTTTATAGGAACATTGTTCTTGATTTTTTTTTCTACTAATCATGGTAGGTTTTGGAGTTGTTAGTTCTTGGGCTTCATCAATCATGGGAGATTTTCCACCACCTAAGGAAATACAACAACCGTCACAAGAGGACCAACAACATCAGAATGCACATAATCAGGTTAATGTTTCCATGCCACCATTTATTGGTCGAGGCTGACAACATCAGAATGCACATAATCAGGTTAACACTATATGCATATTTGGCTGGTGGAGGCTGTATGGTTAAGGTTTTTGTGAAAAGCCAATTTTTCCCTACAACAAAGGAATACGTTTTATTTTAACTATCATGGTAGTTGAAACATCATTGAGAAGGTTCCTCCAACTCAATCCCAATTAAAGTAGTGCATTAATGCAACAAATTAATTTAGAGTGATGAGATACCGTAGGATAATCCAAGTACTAGATACTCAAGATGTGCATAGCCGGGGACACGGCTAACCATGATTAGATTGTACACTCTGCAGAGGTTTGCGCACTTTCCCCCACAAGACTCGATCTCCTCCATTGGATTTCTCGCACTGCATGATGTTTGAGAAATAGATGACCGAGACACAGTCTTTCAGAAGCATTTACTCTTTACTCCGGGTGGATAGTTACACCTACTTTCCTCTACATCTGCTAGCCCACCACTGAAAGAGGTCACACAACTTACTCATACTATGCCAAAGCCCATAATGGCTTGTGGCTGCACACGGAAGTTTCTAGCATGAATAATCTTAAGATCCCTTTGAGCCTGGGTGGCGGACCGTAGGATGATCACACGGGTACTCCGGGATATCCTAGGACAACACTGGATTCTCAAGGTCCCAAACAAGCAATCCACCCAGATGTGTATTAAAGTTTCCACCTTAAGTTGAACCATCAATTAACAATCTCACATCTGTCACGGATACACTCAAACCCAATCCACGTCTACGACCATAGCATAGCAACATAATCAACGTAGAGGTAACTCCCGAGGGTTTGATAATAAAACAGGTAATAGGTTTTACCTCATCATCTACTTCCCAAACCCACAAGTTAATCACATCCTAATCATGCAGTGTTTGAGGATTAGAACTAATGCATAAAAACTGGGTAATAAAGGGTATGATCAAAGTGTTACTTGCCTTGCTGAGGATCCGTGAAACCTAGAGACTCGTAGTAGCATGCTTCGCACTCCGGGTGTTCTATCGCATGCAAACAATAGCATACATAAGTAATCAAGCAAAGATGGACGGGTAAAACTCGAATAAGAAGAAGTAACCAGAAAGTTCAACTTAAGAACTCTAGTTTGCAAAAAGAATTGAATCAAACGGAGCAACGAAACACAAACTGCGAAAGAAAAAAGGTCCGATTACTAATCTGGACTAAAGTCAAATTTTACAGTACCAAAATCTTGTTCAAGTTGGTTAAACGGAAAGAGGGCTTTGAGACGAAGATGTAGGCGCTTCAATCGCCTGATTCCGATAAACGAGCGAAAAGATAAACTAAAATGAAAATCGGATCAGAAATCGCGATCGAGAATAATCGCGAAAAATCCGAGAAAAAGAAAAACTGACGAACAGGCTAACGAACGAGCGTTCGTTGTCTACGACTAACGGGCGAAAACCGTTCGTTAAAACGAACGTACAGACGAATGTCCGCTATTTAACCGAACCGAAAAAAACTCGATCTAAACCGATCTAATAAAAAAACCGAAACTAGGGTTTACGAAATAAAACTGATCGGTTTTAGAAAAAACTAGCGGCTACCTCGTGTCCGGCGGGCTGCGGCGCGGCTCCGGCGAGTTGGCGGCGGCGGCGGTGAGCAGATCCGATGGCGGGGCGGCGGCGCGGCAGGGCGGCGCGAGCGGCGAGGCGAGGCAGCGGCGGCGCTTGAGTGGAGGGGCTAGAGTTACGGGAGGCGGGGCGGCTGGGCTAGGGTCTTGTGCCCCCGGCTTATAAGGGTCGGCCGGGCCAAGAGTCCTCGACGGACACGGCCCGGTTAGGTCGGTGTGCTGTTTTTTTAAATAATTTCACCATAGGAAAAAAAAGAAAAGAAATACTAAACGGACTCCAAATCCCGAAACAAATTTTCCCCGTCCTCTTAAAATATACTGGACAAGGTGAACATTTATTTGGGCCTAAAATGCAATTTTGAAAACCCGCATGTTTCCTATGAAAATAAAACAAAAGGTTGATTCTAATATTTTTCCTCCAATATTTCGTTTATCTTGGAGAAGTCATATTATCTCCTCTCATATATTTTAATATGAAATATTTTCGGAGTGAAAAATAATAAAACAACTGATCCTCATTTCGATATTTGATAAAATTCAAATATGAAAACCGAGAAATCCCCAACTCTCTCCGAGGGTCCTTGAGTTGCTTAGAATTTTCGAGGATCGCGAAATGAAATGCAAATAAAATATGATATGCATGAATGACGTATGTATAACATTCCAAATTGAAAATTTGGAATGTTTCAAACCTGCCCCCCTTAAGATGAATCTCGCCCTCGAGATTCGGGTTGGCTAGGAAATAGGTGTGGGTGGTCTTTACGAAGATCATCCTCTCATTCCCAGGTGGCTTCATCCTCGGTATAGTGGCTCCATTGAACTTTGCAAAATTTGATAACCTTGCTGCGAGTAGCTCGGCTGGCAAACTCTAAAATCTTGACAGGCTTCTCCTCATACGTCAGTTCACTGTCCAACTGAATTGCTTCCAGGGGCAATGTATCTCTCAGAGGAATCTCGGCCATCTCTACATGATACTTCTTCAACTGGGAAACATGAAACACATCATGAACTCCTAACAGTCCTTCGGGTAACTCCAACTTGTAGGCAACTTCTCCCATTCGTTCCAAAACACGGTACGGTCCCACAAATTGTAACGCCCCGAGACCGATGTGCCAGGTGTCTTCGAGTTATTCGCCGTCGTTGCCATGTCATTTGCTTGCGTGTTGCATCTTATCATGTCATCATGTGCATTGCATCATCATGTTTTAAAACTTGCATTCGTCCGGGTTCTTCGAGTTCTCTCTGTTGTCCGTTTTGAGCCCAACCACACTTGCACGCGCCCGCGGCATGTCCGAAATAGTATTTTATAAGTGGCCGGAATATGTTCTCGGAATGGGATGAAAGTTGGCGTGCGGTGTTGTTTTGTTGTTAGTAGACCGCCTGCCAAGTTTCATCGCATTCGGAGTCCGTTTGACGCCTCACCGGATAACTATAGCGGCAGTATAGCTGGTCTTTTCGTCGGACGTTTTCGGTCTCTGGAAACCATGCCGGGCTGCATCTCTCTCCTCTTCTCTCTGCTCAGACCTTTGCCTTCTGCACTACCTCTCACCGCCAGGCCCTACCTAACCTCTCTCGTCAGCCCGCGGACCTCCTCCCGCGCGCGTCCGAGATCTGTCCCGGACCCGACCCGGACAGTCGTTACCGTTGTGTCCGGATCATCCCCAAACATCTACAAAACGTCTCCGTTTTGTTAATTGGACTTCTTAGTCTATTTTTCTCGACTGCCCGATTACGATCGGACGGACCGAATGCCCCCCTAACCTAATCCAGCAACATATATATAGAAAGCAACCCTAATTTTGAGGAGAGTTGTCCCATCCATCCACTCCTTCCGCCGCCACCCTCTCTCTAAATCCTCCTCGGAGTCCACATCGAGCCAACCACACAACACCAGCCAGATCCAAAATTTCACCCACTTCCCTTCTGTCTCCTTGCTGGTTGGAGCCACCAAAGCCGCAGCTCCTGCCCGCACGGAGCCCCTCGTCCCCGTGCCCCTGGTTCGCTCAATCCAGAGGAGAGGAGCACGCCATCGTCATGCGCCTCCCTTCTCCCTCGCTCTAGTTTGGATCGAGGGGAGGAGCCCCTCAACCTCGACCCGCCGCCCCGCCAAGTCGTTGGAGTCCACCGAGGCGTCCGATTTCCGCCGGAGTTGCCCCGTTCCTCGCATGAACCAGCAGGCCGTCCTCACCGCCCTGCCCTTTTTTTTCTCTCCTTCGCCGAAGCTCTCTCTGCCTCCCTGACCTCTCTTCCTCTCTTGGAGCAGCAGCAGCAGAAGCTTCCGCCGCCGCGCCGGGTTGCCATTCCTCTGCTTCTTCGCCGTCCAGGAACACCTCGAGTTCGCCACCCTCCGCTGCGGCCTCATCGTTGTCCAACAGTCGCGCTGCTTCCCGTCCCTGCATCGCCGCTAAGGCCTCGTCGCCGGAGTCCCCTGCGTCGTCATGAACCGGTCCAGCTGCTGCATCTTCTTTTCGAGGGAGACGACCGCGTCGACCTCCCCTGCCTCTTCTGCGACGCCGTTGAAGCCGCGCCCTCGCAAGAGAGCTCCCCGCGTCGCTGACTGCTTCACATGAACCGGGCATCCTCTTTCTACCTCACCCCGCGCCGAGTCTCGCTTTCGTTGACTGACTCCACGCTCGATCTGGTCGAGTCGTCGGACGCAGCAGACCCAGCGCGTTTGACCAGGCCCAGCGTGCCCGCTCGATCCGGCCAAGCCTCCTCCACCGATGGGCCTCAGCCCAAAGTGAGCAGTTCCCCTCCAGTCCCTCTACCCTGTGCATGTTGGGCCAGATCTCAGTTTCGGCCCGTTAGCATTTTTTTTCCTGACCTGCGAATTTCCTAATTACCAGTGCACTGCATATTTACAGATTAGACCCTATACTTCCTGCATATTATAACCCTCAAACCGTGCATCATATGTAAAAACATAATATATGAAAGTTGCTTAGAATTTTGTGTAGTTTCATAATATGTCACTTTCATCCATGTTTAAAATGTTTAAAATGATGTTTGGTTAAATTTGCTCCTATGCCATGCTAAAATGGTTTAATTCATAACTAAATAACCGTAGTTCTGTTTTTAACAAACTTTATATGTAAATGGGGTAGAATTTTGTCTAGTTTATCATGGTGACATTGTTTTGCATGCCTAACGACTGTAAAATATGGTTTAGGGCAGAACAGGACCTAACCTAATATATGCACATGAGGAGTTTCCGGATTTGTTGTTTGTTGTTCCCAGCCTCATTTAAACTTGACTAGATGGGTAGTTTTCATTTGCTTCACCCTCTAGCCATGTTTAACAACATTTAATATTGTTGGGTACATAAACGAGTTCGAACTAAATAATTGATGTGGTGCTCCGTCAATATGCAACTCGTTGCATATTGAGCTCCACTTAATTTGTAGGATTGTTTGTGCACTTTGTCATGCCATGCTTCATTAAACCGGACATGCATCATACTTGATTGTGCATCATGCCATGTTATGTGGTGGTTGTTTACTATGTTGTTTGCTTTCTTTCCGGTGTACTTCTTCTCGGTAATCCGGTAACGTCGCGTTTGTGAGGACCCGTTCGACTACGTCCGTTTGCCTTCTTCATGGACTCGTTCTTCTTCCTTGCGGGATTTCAGGCAAGATGACCATACCCTCGAAATCACTTCTATCTTTGCTTGCTAGTTGCTCGCTCTTTTGCTATGCCTAAGCTGTGATACCTACCACTTGCTTATCATGCCTCCCATATTATTGAACCAAGCCCCTAACCCACCTTGTCCTAGCAAACCGTTGTTTGGCTATGTTACCGCTTTGCTCAGCCCCTCTTATAGCGTTGTTAGTTGCAGGTGAAGATTGAAGTTTGTTCCTTGTTGGAACATGGAGATGTTGTTCCTTGTTGGAACCTGTTTACTTGTTGGGATATCACAATATATCTTATTTAATTAATGCATCTATATACTTGGTAAAGGGTGGAAGGCTCGGCCTTATGCCTGGTGTTTTGTTCCACTCTTGCCGCCCTAGTTTCCGTCATATCGGTGTTATGTTCCCGGATTTTGCATCCCTTACACGGTTGGGCTATAAGGGGAACCCCTTGACAGTTCGCCTTGAATAAAACTCCTCCAGCAATGCCCAACATTGGTTTTACCATTCGCCACCTAGCCTTTTCTTTTCCCTTGGGAGTCGCACTCCTACGAGTCATCATTATTTTACCCCCCGGGCCAGTGCTCCTCTGAGTGTTGGTCCAAACTAGAGTCCTATGCAGCACCCCCTCAGGGAAACTCGAGGTTTGGTTTTAGTTGTATGGAGAGCTCATCTGAGTGTGCCCTGAGAACGAGATATGTGCAGCTCCTATCGGGATTTTTTGGCACATTCGGGCGGTGTTGCTGGTTTTGTTTTACCATTGTCGAAATGTCTTGAAGAACCGAGGTACCAAGTCTGATCGGAATGTCTCGGGAGGAGGTCTATTCCTTCGTTGACCGTGAGAGCTTGTCATGGGCTAAGTTGGGACACCCCTGCAGGGATTTGAACTTTCGAAAGTCGTGCCCGCGGTTATGGGCAGATGGGAATTTGTTAATGTCCGGTTGTAGAAAACCTGAAGTTGACCTTAATTAAAACACATCAACCGCGTGTGTAACCGTGATGGTCTCTTTCCGGCGGAGTCCGGGAAGTGATCACGGTGTTGGAGTTATGCTTGACGTAGGTTGTTCTAGGATCACTTCTTGATCATACTTTTATCGACCGTGCTTTTCCTTCTCTTCTCGCTCTCATTTGCGTATGTTAGCCACCATATATGCTAGTCGCTTGCTGCAGCTCCACCTCATACCTTTTACCTTACCCATAAGCTTAAATAGTCTTGATCGCGAGGGTGTGAGATTGCTGAGTCCCCGTGGCTCACAGATTCTTCCAAAACCAGCTTGCAGGTGCTGAGGTTACCGTGCAGATGACGCAACCAAGCTCAAGGAGGAGCTCGAAGAAGATCTTGTCCTTTGTGTTGTTTCGTTCTAGTTGATCAGTAGTGGAGCCCAGTTGGGGTTGATCGGGGACCTTGTCGCATTTGGGGTTCTTCTTTTATTTTGGTTCCGTAGTCGGACCTTGATTGTATTTGGATATCGTAATGCTTTATTCATGTAATTGTGTGAAGTGGCGATTGTAAGCCAACTATGTATCTCTTTCCCTTGTGTATTACATGGGTTGTGTGAAGACTACCTCACTTGCGACATTGCTTTCAATGCGGTTATGCCTCTAAGTCGTGCTTCGACACGTGGGATATATAGCCGCATCGAGGGCGTTACAAGTTGGTATCAGAGCCTTCGCCGACCTTAGGAGCCCCCATTGCTTGATCGTTTTTAGCAGCCGAGTTGTGTCTAGAAAAATGTTTTGAGTCATTTAGGAATTATATATCGGAGAGTTTAGGAATTATTTTTACTTCCCAGTCTCCTCATCGCTCTGGTAAGGCATCCTGACGTAGAGTTTTGACTCTTCTCTTCTCAAATTTCACAAAAAAAATTAGGATCACGCGGGTATCTTGTAATCATTCCGATGGTTTTGTGACGAGAACATTGTCTTGGTGCCTCCTGTCAGGGGTTTTGTGGCAGTGTCCCGGGGAGTTGAGCTCCGAGGTGTTGTCGTCACAATTATATCGTTGCAGTTCTGGAATACCTAAGTTTAGTTTCGCCGACATCAAAAATCTCTTTTATGCAGTTGTTGGTGAGATAACCTCGACGCCACCCAGTACTGGGGCGGGAGTTCGGGAGTATTGCCATAACTCGTATAACGGATGCTTTTCAAAGGTTGAGGTAGATGATTTCCGAAGGTTTCTTGGTTATGTGTTGAAGGATGGATACAGCTGGATGTAGGATTTGTTAGTTTTGGGTGAGATATTATGCTTCCCCTGTATCCCCAACACCTGATTGCATAACCGGAAAATTTCGGGAGTTTATAAGTGGGAATTCAAGTAGGTCTTAGGATATCTTTCCGACAGATGTATGATATGATATTGGGGTTCGGCGTCTAGTGGTCCGCCTATTCACGGTTGGTTTTGCAGTGGTCTCGTTGTGTCTTAAAGATTCCTTGGCTATGCCGACTTGGGGACGCTTCGTATGTCATGTGCACTGCCTTGTACATGATGGTGCTATACGATCAAGCCCGTGTAGGCCCCACCACAAAAACTTCAGACGAAATCTCTATCATATGTTTGTTCCGGCTTATTCTGCAAGCCAACCCTTTGTTTTTGTTTTGAGTTGTGGTATTCGAGTTGCTTCAATGTCAAGTGTTGATTCCATACCTTTTCTAAGTGGTGTTCTCATACTCCGATGTGAATACTAATCCTTCTTGATAATCGAGATTGTCATATCACTCCTTTTCACCGGTGTGTTTCTCTTCACGTGGATCCGATCATTTTCAACATCCGCAAGGTCAACTCAAATTTTTGGTCAACGGTGTTTGTTTCATCCGTCTCCAAGTTGTTTTTGTTTTCCCACCCTCCCACCCTCTTTTCTTCGAGGACTCAGATTTCTTAATCAAGTATCCTTGTATTCATGTGAAGTCTCTTCATTCTTTTCCTTCATGTTCTTACCCGGTGATGCTCATGAAGATTTTAACGAAGTTTCTAGTTCACCATTATTCATTATTTTTCTTCTCCGGTGGAACCAATTCAAGCTTTCGGTGTTGATCATATTCTTTTTCGTATTTCAATGTTTTCTCATGCCGGTGCAATTCTTAATCGTTCACCTCTTGCTATTCTATTGTCCCGGTGTGCTCAAGTTTTCTCAAAAGGCTCGTCTTGTCTTTCAAGATCCTTTCAAGCTCTTTCGAGATTGTTATCTCATTCATGTCATTTAATTCAACCGGTGCAATCTCTCTTTTAAATCTTTTCAACGGTGTTTCTTTTGAGTGGGCCCTAACCCACAGGTCTTTTCCCAGGATCTTACCTGACTCTTCTTATTTTCCCGAAGCTATCCAAATTTCTTTTCGAAGTGTGACATAAGAATGATTCATCATCAGTCATATGTATTTCTCCAAGATCTTTCAAATTCTTTTCATCATTGGCTCAACCATTTCTATTTTTCATTCCGGAGTGCATCAACGATTCATGGTGGTGTTTCTCGTCATCATTCTCAGCATTTGAAGACCGAAGAAGAGTTTTTCCTCCATACCTTATCCGTTCTCTCAAAGACTCGTGGTTCTAGCTTGATGCCATCCTCTCATAATTGTTTTGATCGTGAGAATTCTTTTCACCCATCCAGAGCAATTCAAGATTCTTTTCAGTTTGTTTCTTCGGAGCCTAGCATCTCAGAATTTATTCATTCTTAGCTTTCAGCTATGGTTCTCCAAATCTTACCAGTGCTTCATTCAAGTGATCTCTAATCAGTTCGTGATCCCTCCATTCGCATGGATCTGAATTCTCTCATGTATCTTCATTCATTTGTCAATTCTTACCCGGTGATTCATCCATTTATTTCGTTCATCTCCAATTCTTCCCGGCGTTTCTTCATGTTTTAATCATTCTTTTTCAATTCTTCCGGTGGTACGTTCAAGAGTTCTCTTCTTTGGTGATCATATCAATTCATTCGTTGTTTCAATCCTACCGGTGGTTCGTTGAAGACCTTCCCAAGTTGGCGCTATATCTCTCTTAATCCTTGCTACGAAAATAAGTAGTGTGCCAAATCCGTTGATTGTCATCAATTTAATTGGTGAAGGATACACTTAATGTAATTCTTATTCTTGTTCCATCCAAGTGATTAATTCCGTATTCCGGAGGCTCGTCAAATTCTCGGGTTTGTTTGCTCTTTCTTTTCCGGAGTTCCTACCTTTTCTGCATTATCTCGTCGCGAAGCTCCTTCTAAATCATTACAAGGTTTCACCTTGTGTTTTCAACTTCTCTTACTTTGATCATCATTTTTGTTTACCGGAGTTCCTCATGGATGTCCTACATGGTGGTTCATCAAGGTTTTATTTGCTTCTCGAAGCGTTCATCAACATTTTTTTCCTAAGGAGCTCAATCATTCTTCATTTTGCAATCCGGAGTGCATTTCTTTCTACCGTATCATTGGAGGTGGTTTTACATCATTCTTGATAATTTGAGTTCATGCTTCATGATTCACACATTGTTAAGAATGAGGTATTTTAAATCCATCAACCTATTCGTTGGATTTGTCTTGGGTTATATTTCACCTAAATCCTTCCCTAAGGATTGTTGTTATATGGTGCTTATAAATGATCCAATTTCTTCATTTATCCTTTCCGGTGCGACATACTTTCTCGCCAATTTGTTCATACCAATCCAATTCTTTTCCCATGAGTGGCAGGTTGTCACCTCATAATTTGAGATGTATTCCATAATACCATATCAAGCTTATTATTTTCGTTGTTGGTTTTCCAACAACTCCGTTCTAACATTTGTTGTAAGCGTGCTCTCTCAAGACCTTGTTTCCCTTCGTTCACTCCATTCCATTCTTACTTTTGTTCCGGAGGCATTGTGATGTTCATCTTTTCAACCCATCATCTCGTTTTGTCAAAGATCATGTTCTTTCCATGCCTATCCATTAAACCGGAGTGTTGTGCCCTTTTGCTCCAGTTCTTTTCGCCTTATCAAGTCTTGCATAACTTCTCAACCGGAGTGCTGCTCGAAGTTGTTCTTCCTTGTCCCTCTTTTCTAACGGAGTGTTTTTCAGCTTCGTGCATCTCCGTTGTATTCTTTTTCTCGAAATGGCTTAACCTCTCAAGGTTCTTTGGTTTCACTCGTTTGTCAAAGAAGCAACTTAGCTTTACCTCTTCTCTTTCTCTTCCATTTTCCCTCCGGTGCCATTCTAGATCTCGGGACGAGATCCTCTCGTAGTGGTGGAGTGTTGTAACGCCCCGAGACCGATGTGCCAGGTGTCTTCGAGTTATTTGCCGTAGTTGCCATGTCATTTGCTTGGGTGTTGCATCTTATCATGTCATCATGTGCATTGCATCATCATGTTTTAAAAGTTGCATTCGTCCGGGTTCTCCGAGTTCTCTCTGTTGTCCGTTTTGAGCCCAACCACACTTGCACGCGCCCGCGGCATGTCCGAAATAGTATTTTATAAGTGGCCGGAAAATGTTCTCGGAATGGGATGAAAGTTGGCGTGCGGTGTTGTTTTGTTGTTAGTAGACCGCCTGCCAAGTTTCATCGCATTCGGAGTCCGTTTGACGCCCCACCGGATAACTATAGCGGCAGTATAGCCGGTCTTTTCGTCGGACGTTTTCGGTCTCCGAAAACCGTGCCGGGCTGCATCTCTCTCCTCTTCTCTCTTCTCAGACCTTTGCCTTCTGCATTACCTCTCACCGCCAGGCCCTACCTAACCTCTCTCGTCAGCCCATGGACCTCCTCCGGCGCGCGTCCGAAATCTGTCCCGGACACGACCCGGACAGTCGTTACCGTTGTGTCCGGATCATCCCCAAACATCTACAAAACGTCTCCGTTTTGTTAATTGGACTTCTTAGTCTATTTTTCTTGACTGCCCGATTACGATCGGACGGACCGAATGCCCCCCTAACCTAATCCAACAACATATATATAGAAAGAAACCCTAATTTTGAGGAGAGTTGTCCCATCCATCCACTCCTTCCGCCGCCACCCTCTCTCTAAATCCTCCTCGGAGTCCACATCAAGCCAACCACACAACACCAGCCAGATCCAAAATTTCACCCACTTCCCTTCTGTCTCCTCGCTGGTTGGAGCCACCGAAGCCGCAACTCCTGCCCGCGCGGAGCCCCTCGTCCCCGTGCCCCTGGTTTGCTCGATCCAGAGGAGAGGAGCACGCCATCGTCATGCTCCTCCCTGCTCCCTCGCTCTCGTTTGGATCGAGGGGAGGAGCCCCTCGACCTCGACCCGCCGCCCCGCCAAGTCGTTGGAGTCCGCCGAGGCGTCCGATTTCCGCCGGAGTTGCCCCGTTCCTCGCACGAACCAGCAGGCCGTCCTCACCGCCCTGCCCTTTTTTTCTCTCCTTCGCCGAAGCTCTCTCTGCCTCCCTGACCTCTCTTCCTCTCTTGGAGCAGCAGCAGCAGAAGCTTCCACCGCCGCGCTGGGTTGCCATTCCTCTACTTCGTCGCCGTCCAGGAACGCCTCGAGTTCGCCACCCTCCGCTGCGGCCTTGTCGCTGTCCAGCAGTCGCGCTGCTTCCCGTCCCTGCATCGCCGCCAAGGCCTCGTCGTCGGAGTCCCCTGCGTCGTCATGAACCGGTCCAGCTGCTGCATCTTCTTTTCGAGGGAGATGACCGCGTCGACCTCCCTGCCTCTTCTGCGACGCTGTTGAAGCCGCGCCCTCGCCGGAGAGCTCCCCGCCGTCACTGACTCTGCTTCACCTGAACCGGGCATCCTCTTTCTGCCTCACCCCGCGCCGAGTCTCGCTTCCGTTGACTGACTCCACGCTCGATCTGGTCGAGTCGTCGGACGCAGCAGACCCAGCGCGTTTGACCAGGCCCAGCGTGCCCGCTCGATCCGGCCAAGCCTCCTCCACCGATGGGCCTCAGCCTAAAGTGAGCAGTTCCCCTCCAGTCCCTCTACCCTGTGCATGTTGGGCCAGATCTCAGTTTCGGCCCGTTAGCATTTTTTTCCTGACCTGCGAATTTCCTAATTACCAGTGCACTTCATATTTACAGATTGGACCCTATACTTCCTGCATATTATAACCCTCAAGCCCTGCATCATATGTAAAAACATAATATATGAAAGTTGCTTAGAATTTTGTGTAGTTTCATAATATGTCACTTTCATCCATGTTTAAAATGTTTAAAATGATGTTTGGTTAAATTTGCTCCTATGCCATGCTAAAATGGTTTAATTCATAACTAAATAATCGTAGCTCCGTTTTTAACAAACTTTATATGTAAATGGGGTAGAATTTTGTCTAGTTTATCATGGTGACATTGTTTTGCATGCCTAGCAACTCTAAAATATGGTTTAGGGCAGAACAGGACCTAACCTGATATATGCACATGAGGAGTTTCTGGATTTGTTGTTTGTTGTTCCCGGCCTCATTTAAACTTGACTAGATGGGTAGTTTTTATTTGCTTCACCCTCTTGCCATGTTTAACAACATTTAATATTGTTGGGTACATAAACGAGATCGAACTAAATAATTGACGTGGTGCTCCGTCAATATGCAACTCGTTGCATATTGAGCTCCACTTAATTTGTAGGATTGTTTGTGCACTTTGTCATCCATGCTTCATTAAACCGGACATGCATCATACTTGATTGTGCATCATGCCATGTTATGTGGTGGTTGTTTACTATGTTGTTTGCTTTCTTTCCGATGTACTTCTTCTCGGTAATCCGGTAACGTCGCGTTTGTGAGGACCCATTCGACTACGTCCGTTTGCCCTCTTCATGGACTCGTTCTTCTTCCTTGCGGGATTTCAGGCAAGATGACCATACCCTCGAAATCACTTCTATCTTTGCTTGCTAGTTGCTCGCTCTTTTGCTATGCCTATGCTGCGATACGTACCACTTGCTTATCATGCCTCCCATATTGTTGAACCAAGCCCCTAACCCACCTTGTCCTAGCAAACCGTTGTTTGGCTATGTTACCGCTTTGCTCAGCCCCTCTTATAGCGTTGTTAGTTGCAGGTGAAGATTGAAATTTGTTCCTTGTTGGAACATGGAGATGTTGTTCCTTGTTGGAACCTGTTTACTTGTTGGGATATCACAATATATCTTATTTAATTAATGCATCTATATACTTGGTAAAGGGTGGAAGGCTCGGCCTTATGCCTAGTGTTTTGTTCCACTCTTGCCGCCCTAGTTTCCGTCATATCGGTGTTATGTTCCTGGATTTTGCGTCCCTTACGCGGTTGGGCTATAACGGGAACCCCTTGACAGTTCGCCTTGAATAAAACTCCTCCAGCAATGCCCAACATTGGTTTTACCATTCGCCACCTAGCCTTTTCTTTTCCCTTGGGAGTCGCGCTCCTGAGGGTCATCATTATTTACC
>NC_041380.1:230045154-230090990 GCF_002162155.2 Triticum dicoccoides | reverse complement strand
GGGCCAGTGCTCCTCCGAGTGTTGGTCCAAACTAGAGTCCTGTGCAGCGCCCCCTCGGGGAAACTCGAGGTTTGGTTTTAGTTGTATGGAGAGCTCATCTGAGTGTGCCCTGAGAACGAGATATGTGCAGCTCCTATCGGGATTTGTCGGCACATTCGAGCGGTGTTGCTGGTTTTGTTTTACCATTGGCGAAATGTCCTGACGAACCGAGGTACCGAGTCTAATCGGAACGTGTCGGGAGGAGGTCTATTCCTTCGTTGACCGTTAGAGCTTGTCATGGGCTAAGTTGGGACACCCCTGCAGGGATTTGAACTTTCGAAAGCCGTGCCCGCGGTTATGGGCAGATGGGAATTTGTTAATGTCCGGTTGTAGAAAACCTGAAGTTGACCTTAATTAAAACACATCAACCGCGTGTGTAACCGTGATGGTCTCTTTTCGGCGGAGTCCGGGAAGTGAACACGGTGTTGGAGTTATGCTTAACGTAGGTTGTTCTAGGATCACTTCTTGATCATACTTTTATCGACCGTGCTTTTCCTTCTCTTCTCGCTCTCATTTGCGTATGTTAGCCACCATATATGCTAGTCGCTTGCTGCAGCTCCACCTCATACCTTTTACCTTACCCATAAGCTTAAATAGTCTTGATCGCGAGGGTGTGAGATTGCTGAGTCCCCGTGGCTCACAGATTCTTCCAAAACCAGCTTGCAGGTGCTGAGGTTACCGTGCAGATGACGCAACCAAGCTCAAGGAGGAGCTCGAAGAAGATCTTGTCATTTGTGTTGTTTCGTTCTAGTGGATCAGTAGTGGAGCACAGTTGGGGTCGATCGGGGACCTTGTCGCATTTGGGGTTCTTCTTTTATTTTGGTTCCGTAGTCGGACCTTGATTGTATTTGGATGTTGTAATGCTTTATTCATGTAATTGTGTGAAGTGGCGATTGTAAGCCAACTATGTATCTCTTTCCCTTATGTATTACATGGGTTGTGTGAAGATTACCTCACTTGCGACATTGCTTTCAATGTGGTTATGCCTCTAAGTCGTGCTTCGACACATGGGAGATATAGCCGCATTGAGGGCGTTACACAAATCTCGGGGCTAATTTCCCCTTGACACCAAAATGTTTAACACCTCGAAGAGGTGACACTAGCAGATACGCTCTCTCTCCGATTTCATAAACTATCTCCTTGCATTTTGAATTTGCATAACTTTTCTGCCGGGACTGAGCTACCTTCAGTCTATCTCGAATTAGTTTAACCTTCTATTCTGATTCCTTAATCAAATATGGTCCAAACAACTAGCAGTCTCCAACTTCATCCCACATCAACGGTGTTCGACATCTTCTCCCATACAATGCTTCGAACAGTGCCATCTTCAAACTGTCTTGGTAGCTATTGTTGTATGAGAACTCTGCGTAGGGCAAATTATCGTCCCAACTAGATCCGGAGTCTAATGCACAAGCTCTCAATATGTCCTCCAGAATCTGATTGACTCTCTCGGCCTGTCCATCTGTCTGCGGGTGAAAAGCTATACTGAACTCTAGTCTGGTACCCAAAGTCTAGTGCAGCTAGTGCCAAAACTTTGAGGTAAATCGTGTTCCTCTATCTGATACGATTTTCCTCGGAACTCCATGCAGACATACGATCCTGGTCATGTATATCTTGGCCAACTTCGCACTTGTATACGTGGTTTTTACGGGGATAAAGTGAGCCACTTTGGTCAAGCGATCAACTACTACCCATATAGAATCATATCCCGATTTGGTCCTGGCAAATCCGGTGATAAAATCCATGCCAAGCTTATCCCACTTCCATTCGGGTATTGGCATAGGGTGTAGCAATCCTGCTGGCTTTTGATGTTCTGCCTTCACTCTCTGACATACATCACATACGGCTACATACTCGGCAATATCCTTCTTCATACCAGTGCACCAGAAATGCTCCTTCAAATCCAAATACATCTTAGTGTTTCTGGGGTGTATCGAGTATGGCGAGTCATGGGCTTCCTATAGTATCAACTTCCTGATCTCTGCTTTATTGGGCACATATATACGGTCCTCAAACCACAAGGTGCCGTGCTCATCCTCACGAAAACCTTTGGCTTTGCCTTCACCCATTTTCTCCTTTATCTCAGCATCTCTTTGTCATCCTTTTGAGCTTCTCGAATCTTTTCCAATAGTGTTGCTTTGACCTCCAATGTTGCCAAAAACCCTTGAGGAACTATTTCCAATCGAAGTTCCCTAAGATCCTCGGCTAACTCCTTTCGCATCCCTCCGCTTACGAGGGTGTTAACGTAACTCTTACGGCTCAAAGCGTCTGCTATGACATTGGCCTTTCCTGGATGATAATGCAGCTTCATATCATAATCCTTTATGAGCTCCAACCATCTCCTCTACCTGAGGTTAAGCTCCTTTTGTGTGAAGATTTACTTCAAACTCTTGTGATCCATGTATACATCGCAACGGTTTCCGATGAGAAAATGTCTCCAAGTCTTCAACGCATGCACTACGCTAGCCAACTCCAAATCATGCGTGACATAATTTAACTGATGCGGTTTCAGTTGTCGTGAGGCATACGAAACAACTCTTCTGTCCTGCATCAGTACTCCTCCAAGTCCTAAGCGAGAAGCATCGCAATACACTTGGAATTCCTTGCGTATATCCGGCAGAATCATCACTGGGGCTGTAGTCAAATGTTTCTTCAACTCCTGGAAACTTGCTTCACATTCTTCAGCCCAATGGAATTTGGTATCCTTCCTCAACAACGTCGTCATAGGCTTCGCAATCTTAGAGAAATTTTCAATAAATCTCCGATAATATCCCGCGAGTCCAAGAAAACTACGGATCTCTCCAACTGAGGTGGGTGCTAACCACTCAGTGACTGACTGAACCTTGGTTGGGTCCACTGCTATACCCTCTCCTGATATAACATGTCCAAGAAATCCAACTTCCTTCAAACCAAACTCACATTTGCTGAACTTGGCATACAACTGGTGTTCTCTGAGCTTCTCGAGAACTAAACATAAATGTTCCTTGTGCTCCTCTTCACTCTTCGAGTATACCAAGATATCATCAATGAACACCACAACGAACTTATCCAAGAACTCCATGAACACCTTGTTCATCATACTCATGAAATAGGCAGGGGCGTTAGTCAATCCAAAAGACATGACCGTATACTCATACAGCCCGTACCTTGTGGTGAAAGCTGTCTTAGGTATATCCTTCTCTCGAATCTTCCGCTGGTGATATCCAGATCGCAGAACGATCTTCGAAAACACTTTATATCCTATCAACTGGTCAAATAGATCATTGATCATCGGCAGGGGGTACTTGTTCTTAATCGTCACTTCATTCAACACACGATAATCAACAACCATTCTTAGAGACTTATCCTTCTTATCCACCAAAAGAACTGGGGCTCCCCATGGTGATGAACTTCATCGAATGCAACCTTTCTCCAACAGCTCCTTAATCTTCTTCTTGATCTCTTCTAGATCGTTTGCAGGCATTCGGTAGGGTCTCTTTGATATTGGCCCGGTACCTGGCAATAGCTCTATCAAAAACTCGATATCTCGACCCGGTGGCATGCCTAGTAACTCCTCTGGGAAAAACATCTGGGTAATCCTTCACTACATGCAGTTCCTCCTGAACAACTCCTGTGAGGGTATTTACTTGTCTCCTCCTAGGCGCATGCCTAGATACATACTTGATCCTTTTTCCCTCCGGGGTGGTCAGCAAAATTGACTTACTTGTGCAATTGATGTTTCCCCCATACATCAATAGCCAATCCATTCCCAGTATCATATCCAATCCTTGTGACTCCAGAATTATCAGGTCTGAGGGAAAAACATGGGGGGTGGTGGCGGTGGGTTATTGTTGTTATTGTTGCCTTGGTTCTGAACTAACAACTGCATCAGTGTATTCTTCTGCTGGATCAACTGAGTGAGCTACGGTGGAGGTAAATCCGGGGTCACGTCTCGGAGGCATCTGAGGGTCTAGAGGGACGAGAAATAGAATAGAATGAGGTCTAGTGAGGAAAACACTACCCATATGCACATGAGACAAACACAATCATATCACGGAATCAAGCAAGCAAGGGCGTACAAATCGATCTGACTATCGTTACAAAAGTGCTCAGGCTATACTATATACATGGTAGACTACTACTACTGTTTTGGTGGTCATCTAGAAATTTTGATCAGTGGAAGACTCCATGATGTCTGCTCCAGCTTCGTCTTCAAAGTCATCATCGCTGTCGTCGGGGTCGGAATCGGTGTTGTCGATGATGATGTAGTCTTCTGAACGAATCTCCTTAGGTTCTCATCTTCTCCTCCTGGCGCGGGGTCTCCCATGAATACTCCTAGCTTCATTGTCAGGTCAGCATTGTTATCGACTAGTATGATGATTTCCTCCTCATAATCTTTGCGAGTAGCCTTGAGTTCTTCCTCCAGCTCTGTGATCCTTGTCATTGCCTTCTTCAAATTTATCATGCCTGCGCACATCTGATTCTCCTGGCGACGAATGTGCTGGTTTAACTCCTGGATGAAAGCTGCGATTGATCTATCCTTCCTGGTGTTGATCATCTCCCATTGCTCATCTCGGCGCCCACAAATCTGGTAGATAGTATCCTTAAGCTCCTTATGGTAAACTTCTCCAATTCGTCCCATGGAGATGTGGGTTGCCATACTCTTTCCTATACTCCAAGTTGGTGCATCAAAGGAAAACTCTCTGGGCTTAGTGAATGGCATGAATGTCCTTCCTGGAACTTGAACTTGAATCATCCATCGCTCCTCTTATGGTAAAGTGGCGTTGTAAGTCCCGGTGAAGATTGGTATTCTAATGTTCAGGTACTTAGTGACTTCCTTCAAGTGTCGTCCAAAAGGTGCTTCTTCATCTGGTTGTGCAAACTGGTTCCTTGCGTCCGCCATCCTAAAGGGTAGAAAATGGAGAGGAGTCAGAAATGATAAGAGAGTAGTGATCTAGGGCTTTAGCTTAGTGGTCTTGTCCTATACTCAGCGTGTGCTCTGATACCATCTTTGTAGCGACTTGACCTCAAATGGTCAAGTCTCTGTGCTTCAGTGTCATCCCTGGATCGGTAATGCTGACACACACAGTACTCAAAGGATTTGTAACAGAGTAGCAATCACACACTTATTACATTGAATGTCTCCAAGAGAGAACTTATTACAATAAATATGGCTTCAGGCCATCTAATACGATAACAACAGAAGGCTTGGAAGATAAAGTGAGCCCATCAACTCCAACGGCATAGCTGAGCTGCACGGCAATGACCTAGCGAACCTTACTCCTCGTCTGAAAAGTCTGCAACGTGATATGTCGCAGCCCGAAAACGGGTCAGCACATGGAATATGCTGGCAATGTAACACAGTAGAGCAATGAACAGAAATAATGCTAACACTATATGCATATTTGGCTGGTGGAGGTTGTATGGTTAAGGTTTTTGCGAAAAGCCAATTTTTCCCTACAACAAAGGAATAAGTTTTATTTTAACTATCATGGTAGTGAAATATCATTGAGAAGGTTCCTCCAACTCAATCCCAATTAAAGTAGTTCATTAACCCAACAAATTAATTTAGAGTCATGAGATACCATAGGATAATCCAAGTACTAGATAATCAAGATGTCCATAACCGGGGACACAGCTAACCATGATTAGATTGTACACTCTGCAGAGGTTTGCGCACTTTTCCCCACAAGACTCGATCTCCTCCGTTGGATTTCTCGCACTACACGATGTTTGAGAAACGGATGACCGAGACACAGTCTTTCAGAAGCATTTACTCTTTACTCTGGGTGGACAGTTACACCTACTTTCCCTCTACATCTTCTAGCCCACCACTGAAAGAGGTCACACAACTTACTCATACTATGCCAGAGCCCATAATGGCTCGTGGCTGCACACGGAAGTTTCTAGCATGAATAATCTTAAGATCCCTTTGAGCCTGGGTGGCGGATCGTAGGATGATCACACGGGTACTCCGGGATATCCTAGGACAACACTGGATTCTCCAGGTGCCCAAAAAAGCAATCCACCCAGATGTGTATTAAAGTTGCCACCTTAAGTTGAACCATCAATTAACAATCTCACATCGGTCATGGATACACTCGAACCCAATCCACGTCTACAAGCATATCATAGCAATATAATCAACGTAGAGGTAACTCCCGAGGGTTTGATAATAAAACAGGTAATAGGTTTTACCTCATCATCTACTTCCCAAACCCACAAGTTAATCACATCCTAATCATGCAGTGTTTGAGGATTGGAACTAATGCATAAAAATTGGGTAATAAAGGGTAAGATCAAAGTGTTACTTGCCTTGTTGATGATCCGTGAAACCTGGAGACTCGTAGTAGCACGCTTCACACTTCGGGTGTTCTATCGCACATAAACAATAGCATACATAAGAAATCAATCAAAGATGCATGGGTAAAACTCGAATAAGAAGAAGTAACCAGAAAGTTCAACTTAAGAACTCTGGTTTGCAAAAAGAATCAAATCAAACGGAGCAACGAAACACAAACTGCGAAAGAAACAAGGTCTGATTAGTAATCTGGAATAAAGTCAAATTTTACAGTACCAAAATCTTGTTCAAGTTGGTTAAAGGGAAAGAGGGCTTCGACACGAAGATCTAGGCGCTTGAATCGCCTGATTCCGATAAACGAGCGAAAAGATAAACTAAAACGAAAATCGGATCAGAAATCACGATCGAGAATAATCGCAAATATCCGAGAAAAAGAAAAACTGACGAACAGGCTAACGAACGAGTGTTCGTTGTCTGCGACTAATGGGCGAAAATTGTTCATTAAAACGAACGTACGGACAAGCGTCCGCTATTTAACCGAACCGAAAAAACCGATCTAATAAAAAAATCGAAACTAGGGTTTACGAAATAAAACCGATCGGTTTTAAAAAGAAAACAGACGATTACCTCGAGTCCGGCGGGCGGCGGCAGCGTTGAGCAGATCCGACGGCAGGGCGGCGGATCGGGTCGGCGACGGCGCTAGCGGGACGGCGGCGCGAGCGGCGAGGCGAGGCAGCGGCGGCGCTCGGGCGGTTGGGCTAGGGTTGCAGGAGGCGGGGCGGCTGGGCTGGGGTCTCGGGCCCCCGGCTTATAAGGGCCGGCCGGGCCAGGAGTCCTAGACGGACATGACCCGGTTAGGTCGGTGCGCTGTTTTTTTTAAATAATTCCACCGCAGGAAAAAAATAGAAAAGAAATATTAAACGGTCTCCAAAAATCCCGAAATAAATTTTCCCCGTCCTCTAAAAATATGTCGGACAAGGTGAACATTTATTTGGGCCTAAAATGCAATTTTGAAAAATGCGCATTTTTCCTTTGCAAATAAAATAGCAATAAAATAGCAATAAAATGCAATTTTAATATTTTCCTCCAATATTTCGTTTATTTTGGAGAAGTCATATTATCTCCTCTCATATATTTTAAATGAAATATTTTCGGAGAGAAAAATAATAAAACAACTGATCCTCGTTTCGATATTTGATAAAATTCAAATATGAAAACCGAGAAATCCCCAACTCTCTCCGAGGGTCCTTGAGTTGCTTAGAATTTTCGAGGATCGTGAAACGAAATGCAAATAAAATATGATATGCATGAATGACTTATGTATAACATTCCAAATTGAAAATTTGGGATGTTACAACGGTAACTTAGCCAAACAACAGTTTGCTAGGAAGCTGGGTTAGAGGCTTGACATGGCAATATGGGAGGCATGATAAACAAGTGGTAGGTAGCACAACATAGAGATAGAACGAACAACTAGCAAGCAAAGATAGAAGTGACATCGAGGGTAATTGTCATCTTGCCTGCAAAGTTCTCAGAGTTGTCGAAAGCTTGTTCCTTGTTAGCGTACTCAACGGGTTCCTTGTTCACGAACTCGTCACCCGGCTCTACCCAAAGCAAGAACACAAGCAATGGAACAACAATCAATCACGGTGCAATGCAAAAGCAACATGATGCAAGACATGGCATGGAATGCAAGGTATGATGTGCAATGCATATGGGTACTCCGGAAGGCGAATATGAACAAGGCATCAACTTGTCAAAACAAGTATGCCGCTGGAAAGATGGGGTGATTTAGGTCGAAATCGATATAAGGATCACCAGAAACGGATGCACAGTTTCCAAATGACAAGCAAAACAAGAATGACGCAAATCTGCGATTAACAGCATCATAGCACTTAGAATGCAACAAGAAACTATGCAAAGCACTCCAACATAGCAACAAAGCACATGGCATTGAAGTACACGTGAAGCTCTACAACTCATGAACACCGAGCTTCTGCTAGAACTCACTAGAACAAGCTCAAAATAGCATGGCAAAAATGCAAAAGATAACAGATTCACAGACTTAGAGAAAATACTAAGCATGTTAAAACAACATCAGGTAGCAATGTTTAGAGCTAGAAAACAACATGCTACAGGAACATATCATGGTAACCAAAGGCATGGCATGCTAGTACTCAAAGCATAGAACAAAACTCCCTTACTGAACTTTGGCCAAAGATGCATGGAAAATATGGTAGCACCCAAGCAAACATGGCAAGTAATATTATCAGTTTCAGACTTGGAAGAAAGATATGACATGGCAGAAACAGATTCACGATAGCAACTTTGCAAACTCATGCCACTCACCACAAAGCATTTCATGGCATCACAAGGTAACCAACAGCAAGTAGACATGTTCAAGAAGCTAAGAATAGCAAGATCAGAGTTCATAGGGTGCATGTATCACTAGCAAAACACATGGCAAAACTAAATCTCATGTTACCAATATGCCAGGAACAATATTTAGCAAAACTAGAGCATGGAAATGACAAGCTATAGTACTCCATAATTGTAACCAGAGGCATGAATGGGTAGAGCAATACCACATCTTCAAAACACTCGTACGGAACTATCTCAAAATGTGCATGGATCTCATGGTAGCAACAAGTTTACATGGCATCAAAAAGTAACAGGAAAAGGACTTAGCAAAATAACTAAGTGTCTGAAATCAACAACATCACATAGCCTACTTTGCATGCTTGTTCTAATCACCACATAGCTCCTGATAGATGCGAGGGTGTCCCGATCTTTCGATCAGATGATAACTATCAATTTGGTGGAGACGACTTTGACGATCCGACTACAAACATGCACATAGTTGCGCCTTAGCAATCGCTAAACCAATCTCCTGAGGTTACTCACGATGCCGGAAGCACAGTCAGCCTGACCACGAAGATCTATTCCTACAAGCAATCGAAGAACGAGCAAGAATATGATAAAGCAATCTAAATATTGTGAATATATATGAAGCATTGATAATGGTGGGGATTCGTAAGCGGTCTTGGTCTGGTCGTTGGACACAAACGAAGTACACGAAGTTGCAATGGCTAACTTTTAACTAAACAAATCCCAAGGAAAAAGCTACTAGATGGATCTACTTATATAGGAGCAAGGGGTGGCGGCCAAGGAGGTGGAAGGACATCCCAAGGCAGCCTAAAACTAAACCTAGGTCGTACAAGGCTCATGGGCCCAAGTGGAGGTGGTGCAACACCTTTGGACTTGTTGTTTGACTCGGATTCTGCTGCAGCGTCACATTGCTTCGTCGATATCTCAATGCTCCGAACGAATTTGAAGGTGATTCCAATTGGGTTGGAAAGAGCACAAAATCTAATTTCCAACAAAAAATCACCCAATTCGGAGTCCGTATGAAAAAGTTGTTGACGTTTTGAGTCAGGTATGTCTGCAGTCCGAATCAGAATCCAGAACGTGAGAGACTTGGACTCTATCTTCTCTTGGCCCAAAAGTGACGTGAGAGGACTTTTTGAACAGAACCTAAACTTCTCCTTTTCCCTTATCTTCATATGTGGATTGTACAAATGTCCCATACACCTGCAATTAGACATAAATAGATTATTTTTGCACATATGACACATGTATACATGAGTAATTTTGTTCTGGATAACATAAATAGATTATTAAGCAACTCCAAGTGTGTGAAGTATTTTTGTTCTGGATAACATAAATAGATTATTGAATAGTTTGCACTAAAAACACCTGAAAAATATGCATGTATGCAATATTTTTCATCGTATCCAAGGTATTCATGTCCTCATCATCCTCCCCTTCTTGAAAACAAAGCCGTCATCGGCGTTGCTTAATCTGAAATGTGGCTAACAAAAGAGACAAGGTGTACATGTTGTATATGTATATGTCATCCATTTTTACTTCCCTTGATTTTTGCACATATGACACATGTATACATGAGTAACTTTCATAGTTCATAAAATCTAAAGCCAAAAATTATCACAAGAAGTAGAAGGCATGAAAACATTGCAACTCAATTTGCACATATAAGTGAAGCTCTTATTCATTTCAAAAGATTGACAATGTTCATCATTAAACCATCCCAACATTGGTGAATAAACCTCACTTGCATCAAATTTACATGCTACAACATGCTTAAATAAGCAAACATGTAATAAGTAATTGGGCATAGAATCATCACCAAGATTAGAGGTCATATCAAAATGATTAAACATTGGTTCTTTTGCATCAACAGTTAATTCAATGGGTGCACTCAAAATTGTTGGTATTTCAGTTATTTGATCACATGACGCATTCATGACAGTAACAAGATTCTCTAAAATAGGTTGTGTGCTCAAATCAACAGGTAACTCAACACATGATGCATTCAAGTTAACTAGGCATGCATCATTCTCATGTGAAGTTATATCATCAATACCTTTATTGTTATCTTGTCGCAAGGACGTAGCTGGTGTAGGTACGGACGTTGACAATGTACAATACTCTTAAGATGATGTCGCGCTCACAATCCAAGGTGGGGCTGCTCTAGTAGGTGCAACGGTGGAGGAATCAACCAGCGGTGGTGAGCATGAACTGGAATAGTAGTAGTTGTTGTCACCCAATGGATCCTCCTGTATCTGTCTCTCAAAGGTACAAGTACGAACATACAAACCATTAATGCAACAAGGAATATACTGAAATATTGCACGGATATCATGGTTCAAACCACCAAAACATCTATTCATTGTATCATCCTTAGATTCTTCCATGTCACAATGATGCATATAAGATTTGAACTCTTGGTAGTAAGCATGAACAGTGTTACTGCCTTGTTTTAATTGTTCCAATTTGCGAAGCAATTCACGATGATAGTAAGGAGGAAAAAATTGTTGTCTCACTACAGCTCTCAAAACTTTCCAAGTTGTGGGTTGGTTATCAATGTTTTTCTTACGATGTACACTCCACCAAACAAAAGCAAAACCAGTAAATGCTCTAGTGGTAGCTCATACTCTCTCAAGTTCAGAAAAATCATGGTGAGTAAAAACTTGTTCTACTTCAAGCTCCCAAGCTAGATAAATAGCAGTATTAAATCTACCCTCAAATGACGGTAAAGAGATAACCTGACCATGTGTATGTGTGTGTTGTCCCAACTCTCATGATGGTGAAGATGTGTCCGTCATCCAAGAACTTCGATCTCCGGAACCTGTCATGATTAGTAGAAACAAAAAACAAAATTCGAGAATAATGTTCCAATGAACTACTAGGATGTGGTTGTAAAGTGCTCACGGTAAAGCAAATATCAATATCTTACAAGTTCTTGCCATGCGGCAGGTAGTGACAGGCAACCAGCGGTGTCAAATAACTCTGAAGATTGAGTAAAGCGATTGCCAGGGGAACGACGTATAGACGATGTAGAAATATGTGGAGCTGGGTTGGCTATATATGGTAGCAAAAGATTAGCAATAATCAATTCAAAGATGCAATGTTAAATAAACATTCAACGACGGTACTATGTTGGTCCTAGGCTAGACCGGACTAGAGACGCGAGCCTAGAACACTAATGAGGTCAAGGCGTAGCAGAACTAGCATCAATAAAGGATATGAAGTAGCTCTGGACAGTGAGATATAAGTGAAGATCACAATAGCAGTAAAGATAATGATATGAAACAACAGCCAAGAAGGATATATCAACAACTTTCTCTCCAAATTTCCTCTGGAAAAGTTTGTGCCAATTTTTTTGATAATTTTTTTCAAGAATGGTATTTACTCAAGCTTTCAAACACAAAAGGAATCACTCAATTCCGAGTTGATATGAGGAGTCAAAAAAATTCTAAAACTGGCCTAAAAAACTGGAATAAGTTGTGTTCGTGAACTTCAAAGAGCAAAAAGACCTATTTAGAAGCCGATTTTGAGGTTCCAAATATTGAACAAGATTTTGCAACTATTTAGTTGCGGCTCGTCGCTAGCTTTGTTTTGAGTACTTGTGGTGCCAAAATGGACTTCGTATGAGGAAGTTATGTCTGATTTACTGAACAGTGCACAAAACAGATTCAAATCTGGATTCAACTACGAGATTGAATCTAGATAGATCCGAATTTTGTTTTTTCTCTCTCTTTTTCCCCACATTTTTTTCTTACTCTCCTTTTTTCCTCTAACTTTTTTCCTTTTTCTCTGCCTTTTTTCTCTCTTTTTTTTTCTCTGCCTATTTTATCTCTCCCTCTTTCCAAGACAAACTAGATAAGATGTACATTGGATCTATCGAAGATGTGAACGACCTCAACTATGATTGTGACAATGAATGATGGGTAGCACGTGGTGGAAATTGATGGATGGGTGGTGGACAGCGGAAGGGATAACAATGCAGCGACGGCGTGACTAATGTGAACAGAACTCGAAACTCTAAACGAACTAGACACTAAGACCAGCAACTCGACACGATGATGCAACTGATAATTCAACTATGCAAGTAATGAAAAGAAAAATGTAAAGGCTCAGACTGGCTTGGACAAAGGATGAATAGATCTAACTTATTTTTGTTGCTTTTTCTGGGACAATAGGTAAGAAAATAAATCTAATGTAGGAAAAACTGGAATTTCTCACCGAGCAACCTGAAAACTGATACCATTTGATAGAGGCGAGGGTGTCCCGATCTTTTGATGATATGATAACTATCGATTTGGTGGAGACGACTTTGACGATCCGACTACAAACGTGCATGACGTTGCGCCTTAGCAATCGCTAAACCAATCTCCTGAGGTTACTGATGATGCTCGAAGCATGGTCAGCCTGACCACGAAGGTCTATTCCTGCAAGCAATCGAAGAACGAGCAAGAATATGATAAAGCAATCTGAATATTGCGAATATATATGAATCATTGATAATGGTGGGGATCCGTAAGTGGTCTTGGTCTGGCCGTTGGACACAAACGAAGTACACGAAGTTGCAATGGCTAACTTTTAACTAAATAAATCCCAAGAAAAAAAGCTACTAGATGGATCTAGTTATATAGGAGCAAGGGGTGGCGGTCAAGGAGGTGGAAGGACGTCCCAAGGCAGCCTAAAACTAACCCTAGGTCGTACAAGGCTCATGGGCCCAAATGGAGGTGGTGCAACACCTTTGGACTTGTTATTTGACTCAGATTCTGCTGCACCGTCAGATTTTTTCATCGATATATCAATTCTCTAGATGAATTTGAAGGTGATTCCAATTGGGTTGGAAAGAGCACGAAATCTACTTTCCAACAAAAAATGAATCACCCAATTCGGAGTCCGTATGAAAAAGTTGTTGACGTTTTGAGTCAGGTATGTCTATGCAGTCCGAATCTGAATCCAGAACGTGAGAGACTTGGACTCTATCTTCTCTTGGCCCACAAGTGACGTGAGAGAACTTTTTGAACAGAACCTAAACTTCTCCTTTTCCCTTATCTTCATATGTGGATTGTACAAATGTCCCATACATCTGCAATTAGAAAAAACACAAAAATATGTGAAGTATTTTTGTTCTGGATAACATAAATAAATTATTGAATAGTTTGCACTAGAAATCACCTGACAAATATGCATGTATGCAATATTTTTCATCGTATCCAAGGTATTCATGTCCTCATCAGCTCCTAAAAATACAAGACTTCGCCTCTGCAAATATGGCATGATGGAGCTCATAAAACATGTAGACATCATGCTCATAGGATGCACACACAAAATACAATGAAAATGACAAATCATCAAGTTATGATAAATTCCAATAGACAACGTCATATAGAACTTTCGCAACGAGGATTAGGACATCAATATGGGCAGTAACATGCATTAAAATGACACTAACATGAAGAGCATCACGAGACGAACATTTTGATATATTATATGCGCAAAACGGAGTTATGAGCATCGAGATATGGCATGATGAACAAGGGCACATGATGTTACAGATTTCGGGACTTGGTGGAATTCTCACCCTCCGGATCAAGGGTTTCCGGGCACACGAACCGAGGCAGCCAGAGTTTCACCGGAGACATCGCCGGGCTTGTGGGGAACTGCGGCCGGAGTGGAGAAGAGCTCGCCGGAGTGGAGAAGAAGGAGGCCAGAGCTCCGGGCGTCCGGATCCGATGTCGGGGTGGCAGCTCCTCGCGGTGGCGCTGAGCTCCGGCAGCGTCTGGCGAGCGGTGGAGGCGGTCAGCGGCGGAGGCGGCCGGCGTGAGACGACAACGGGAAGACGGTGGCGCGCGGCGAGGAAGGGTGCGGAGGCATGGGCGTTGACCGGGGAGGCAAACGGCGGTGGGGGCATGGACTAACGCGGGCCCTCCCTGGGCTCCACAGGCCGCGGCGGTGGGTGGCAGCGCGAGGGTGTCAGGCGTGGATTGGCCCGGGCGGCGGCGGCGGGCGTGTCCGGTGAGGTCGGACACATCCGGCGACGTGGGAGGAGCGAGGTTAGGGTTTTTACCTAGATTTTTAGGAGGGGGATGCATATATATAGATAGGGGAGCTAGGAGAGTCCAAATGAGGTGCGGTTTTTGCCCACACGATCGTGATCCAACGATGGAGGGCATGGAGGGGGTTTAAATGGGCTAGTGGGCTGTTTTGGAGGGGTGTTGGGCTGCAACAAGAGAGGGGCTTTTACGGTTACCCGATTAACCGTTGGGGCATCAAACGACCTCCAAATGAACGGAATTTGATAGGTGGCCTACCGGTGATGTACCAAGGTCACTCGACAATTCTCGACCACTCGGGAAGGAATATTTTTCTCCCACTCGGTTTCCCGCTCGGTTTCTCCCGCTCACGAAGTAACCACTCGGGAACGGAATATTTTTCTCGACCTCCAAATGGAATGGAACGGAATCCCTAACCACTCGGGAAGGAACATTTTTCTCCCGCTCACGAAATAAGGTTTGGAAGGTGTGGCGGGTGCATGTGGGAGTGTCGGATCGTGAAACGGACAACAGGGAAAAGACCAGATGCATGAGACGAACACGAATGCAAATGAGATGCACATGATGACATGCGATGAAATGCATGACATGAACAAAATGCAAAACAAAAAAGACCCAACCACGGAGGACATATCAAATCACATAGCCGGAAATGGCAAGATTTGGAGTTACAATTATGGAAAGTTACATCCGGGGTGTTACAACTCTACTGCTTGGTTGGATCCAGGGGGACTGGATCTGCTCCACCGTCGTGCAGGAAGATCTGGAGAGGCTCACCGAGGATGGCATGATTGCTGATAAATCTTGGAGGTTGCCGAAGGGGGAATTCGAGCCCCAGCCGTGCGAGGGTGAGTGTGTCCTCCTCACCACCCACGTCGATCGAGGTTTTTCCCTTCCCCCGCATCCGTTCTTTCGGGGTTTCTTAAACTTTTTTGGTGACCAGATTCACCATTCCCCCCAATATAATCACATATCTTGCTGTGTACATCTCTCTATGCAAAAACTTTCTGGGCTGCCAACAACACTAGGTTCTCTTCAAACACATCTTTACTTGTCGTTCCCAAACGGTGAAGAGAGCAAATCCGACTGACAAAAAGGCGCATGTGATCTAGATGTGCAGGGGTTTAGGGATTCAAACTAGGGGTAGAAGGCTTTTCCTTACATGACCCTTCCCGAGTCAGTCCGAGGGTGGCAGTCGACCTGGCTCTACTACAAAGACGTCCCGACTCCTGGTCAGTCGACCGGTCTCCCCCCTTTCACTATGGAGCAACTCCGCCAACCATCTTCACTGATTATGACCCCAAAGGAGAAAGGCAAGGTGTCCCTTTTAGTCAACCAAGTCGTGAATTTAGTCCAAGAGGGTGTGACTAGCATGGATCTACTGGAGGTGTTCCTTAGTCAATATATCCATCCTCTCCAAGCCCGTGATCATCCAATGTGGATGTACTCGGGCCTTGAAGACATGGCTTGTGTTCACCTAGAGGAGGTCACCGAGGAGACGGTGGCTCAGTGGCCGCGGAGCATTACTGGGAACAAAGATAACCCCAAAGGGTCCAGGAGGGTTCTGCCATTCGACGCCAAACATGAGACGGAAGAGGTCAAGCTCAAAATACCGAGTGTTTTCTTCTTCCGATCTGCAGCTGCTCCTGAATCCGACTGATACTTGTAGCTTATGTTTTGCAAATTTATACCAAGATGTATTCGATGCCAAATGGGGAGTAGCTCCAAGAGGGAGTGGAGAGTGATGCTGACAGTGCCGAGTGGGAGTATGCGAACGATGGTGATGAGGATGATGAGGACTCGATCAGCGGCGAGGAGGCTGACTCGCCACCCCGCTCAGAACGTCGATCCAAACAATCGCAAGATCCTGCGGGCCGGCACGACAAAACAGCTCCGGCAGGTACGAAAGTTCTGAAGTGCACTCGGACCTCGACCCCCGAGCCGTCGGAGAAGGCCGGGAAGTACCCCAAGGTTGCCCCACAGAAGCCTCGGAAGGCCTTGCCCAAGATCAAGGTGGATGTTCCTGCTGCCTCTACGTAAGTGTTTTGTTTCTTCTCTTTGTCTTCGTATTTTGATTGGGAACTTCTTTCTTTGTTTGACCGAGTGAAGTGAAGATATTTCAGCGCTGCTACTTCTGGGACGTCCATGGACATTAACAAGGAGCAGGATGACGCGGCCACTTCCCGAGCAGGTTCGGATCCACACCCAAGCTCTTACTTCGCCAACTATTTTGATGGTCGGCTGAACTCTTACAGTCGAGTATTTTGCAGTGTCACCAGATGTTATCCAACTTCCAGACGATGACAATGATGAAGAAGTGCGACAAAGGGACACAGGGAGGAAGGGCGGGACTCTGAGCAAGAGGGTGCCTGCTAGCAAAGCGTCTCACTCGACATCAGCATCAGAACCAGTCATTCAACAACTTGGTGATCCAGTTCGGACTTTTGTTTCTTTTGTTGATCCTTTGTCAACTGACCAGCCCTCGGTGTCGACTGCTCAGGCCCCTGCTCTGACTGTGCAAGTTCAACCTTTAGCTCCACCGACCACGTCATCAGTTCCATCATCTCCTTTGTTTGTTACTCACCATGTCCCACAAGACCAAGTAGGAGCTGCCAAGGAGGCCATGATCCAAGCAGGTGTAATGATGGACCGACTGAAAGTGGTGTACGACAACAACAAGGCTGTCTATGATGCCAGCTCTAATGACGATGCCATGTACTTAGAGTAGGGTCACATGCCTGACCTAGATGCCCTACTCAAGGACATTGCCCTAGAGTCAAAGACATTTGAACTACAACAGGAGATACCGACTGAAATCACCTTGGAGTGTAAGCCACTCGACCAGTTATTCCACTCGGATACCGCAATTCCACTCAACCAAGATATAGTCACTCGACCGTACAAAGAATCACTTGGAGTATAGAATATCTAAAGCCACCTCAAGATGGCAACGGTCAGGCGTTCACTCCATAGTCTTAAAGGTCATTAATAGTCATTATAGCCGGTGTTACAAGTAATGCTTCTGTCTTAACTTACATTGAACCATGTGTAACTAAGGGCTGGAGGGGCCTGGCGCACTCTATATAAGCCACCCTCCTCCTCTGGCATAAGGGTTCGCACCCCCTGTAACTCACACACACATTCGAGTCGACAAGCCTCCGAGCACCAAGACGTAGGGTTGTTACCTCCACCGAGAGGGGCCTTAACTCGTGTGTACAACCTCATCATAACCTTGCCTCCTCCTTCATACCCCCTATCCTTACTATTAGACTTACTCCCATGACAGTAGGCACCCACCGTGGAGCAGGAGTCTTAGCGACTTCCGGCAAGGTTGTGGTTTTTCTGATCTCCATCAACATGGTTTCCCGCGGTGGTTTGGATTTGGGCCACGAAATCCAACTCGGCGCGCTCATCTTCATCACCGATGACTCCTCCTGACTTCAAGAAGCCCCCCTTGATGTCAAGGCCCTTCCCATCCGCGGGGTGGCTCACTTCCGCGTGAGTGCCTGTGGCATCCTCCTGCGGCAGCCGTCGACCGAGTATCCATTGGCTCCCTCGGCTTCCACTCTCCCCGTTGTACGCCCCCGCAGGCGGTCCGGTCGGTCGCAGCTCTAGCTGGTGGGTAAAGCATGCGGTGGCTGGCCAGTCGACCACCCCTCAAGTTGCAGCTATCAAGCCTGACGAATCCCTCTATGGACCATTCGACATGTCGATTGGTTTCGCGGACACTCTTTCCGAGTGCGGATGTAGTGACCCCGCGGCAAAGGTCCTTATGGTCGACTCGCCTCGCAGCCCGCCTAGGTTCCGTCGCAGCAGCGGCAGCGATGGCGGCGGCGGCCCATCACGTGGTCACGAAGAATATCATCCCGAAGCCCTCACTTCGGAGCACAGAGAAGAGCTGCATCGTCGCAACGTGGAGGCGCTCCATACCCCCATCATTGGGGAGACCTCTAAGGCTCATGCCTGGAAGCTGCGCGCTTAGCTACCTTAGCTGAGCTCACCACATACCCCGACTCAAGAATCAAGCAGCTGATGATCTGGCGAAGATAGGCTCCACTCGGAAGCGTATTCCCAGTAATGTGTTCTTGGCGAATCTCCATACCCCATTAGTTCAAGAAGATCCTTTTATAGAGGAGCCCCCGCAACCGATAAGTTCAACCAATCCGACTAAGATTGAAGTTCTAGCAGTAGTCGACTTGATCATGGAGGTTTAGTGATCACTCCCGACTGGAGGTGCCATATATTGCATATCTGCTCAGGAAGAAGCTCCCAGAGGATGAAGATGAGGCCCGCCAGATTGTACACAGATCCAAAGCCTTCATGGTGATAAGTGGGCAGCTTTACAGAGAAAGTGTTACTGGAGTAGCCCAGTGTTGCATCTCTCCAGAAGAAGGTCGGCTGATCTTAAATGAGATCCACTCGGGGACAAGTGGTCACCACGCGACCTCTTGGACCATCGTGTCCAAAGCATACCGTGCGGGATTCTACTGGCCGCGAGCGAATGAGATGGCTAAAGATATAGTCGACAAGTGTGAAGGCTGCCAATTTTACTCAAACATGTCTCACAAGCCTACATCTGCCTTAAGGACTATTCCACTCGTCTGGCCTTTTGCAGTTTGGGGGTTGTATATGGTTGGAGCTTTCAAGACTGGCAGAAGCGGTTTCACTCATTTACTCGTAGTAGTCGACAAGTTCACCAAGTGGATTGAAGCCAAGCCTATCAAGAATCTTGATTCAAGCACTGCCATTAGTTTCATCAGAGAGATGATATTCCGATATGGAGTTCCTCACAGCATTATCATAGATAATGGATCCAACTTTGATTCTGATGAGTTCAGAGCATTTTGCGCTTCCCAAGGCACTCGGGTCGATTATGCATCCGTTGCGCATCCGCAGTCGAATGGACAAGCTGAAAGAGTGAATGGCTTGATCCTTCAAGGACTGAAACCTCGATTGATGCATGACCTCAAGCATGCGGATGGAGCTTGGGTGACTGAGTTGCCATCTGTCTTGTGGGGATTGAGAATGACTCCTAATCGGTCGACTGATCGAACCCCTTTCTTGATGGTATATGGTGCTGAAACTGTGCTCCCGAGTGATTTGCTGCACAATGCTCCCTGAGTGGAACTCTTCTCTAAAGCTGAAGCAAAACAGGCACGCCAGGATGCAGTTGATCTCCTAGAAGAATAACGAGAGATGGCTCCTATCAGGTCGACCATCTATGAATAAGACATGTGTCGATTCCATGCCCGAAATGTCAGAGGTTGAGCGTTTTAGGAAGGAGACCTTGTGCTCCGAGTGCACCAGAAACGACCTCACAAGCTCGCTCCGGCCTGGGAAGGGCCCTTCATCACCACCAAGGTGCTCCACAACAGGGCGTATCACCTCTACAATGTAGCCAAGAAAGAAGATGAGCCACGCTCGTGGAATGCGGACCTGCTCCGCCGTTTTTATACCTAAGCACTCAGATCGACGAGTTGTAATAAGAATCCTTCAGTTTGATTATCAAAGACATGATTTTTGCAGTATCTTAAATGATTGTTTTCACATAAGCATGTGTGTTCAAATCCCCAAGTTGGTGGCTTAGCCGCGAACCCGATTCGCCTAAGTTTCAAAAACACTCCGAGTGAAGAGCAACCCTCTCACTTGGGGGCTTAGCCGCAAACCCTATTCGCCTAAGTTTCAAAAATATTCCGAGTGAAGAGCGACCCTCTCACTCAGGGGCTTAGCTGCCAACCTAATTCACCTAAGTTACAAAAAATACTCCGAGTGAAGAGCAACCCTCCCACTCGGAGGCTTAGCTGCGATCCCGTACTCCCCTAAGTTACAAAAAAACATTCCGAGTGAAGAGCAACCCTCTCACTCGGGGGCTTAGCTGCGAACCAGATTCGCCTAAGTTACAAAAAATACTCTGAGTGAAGAGCAACCCTCCCACTCAGAGGCTTAGCTTTGATCCCGTACTCGCTTAAGTTATAAAAAAACACTCCGAGTGGAGAGCAATCCTCCCACTCGGGGGCTTAGCTGCGAACCAGATTCGCCTAAGTTACAAAAACTACTCTAAGTGGAGAGCAATCCTCCCACTCGAGGGGGGGGGGGGTTAGCTTCGGACCAGATTCGCCTAAGTTCCAAAAACTACTCCAAGTGAAGAGCAATCCTTCGAATCATAGGCTTAGCTGTGAACCAGATTTGCCTAAGTTTCAAAAACTACTCCGAGTGGAGAGCAATCCTCCCACTCGGGGGCTTAGCTGCAAACCAGATTTGCCTAAGTTACAAAAACCACTCCGAGTGAAGAGCAACCCTCTCACTCCAGGGCTTAGATGCGATCCTGTACTTGCCTAAGCTACGAAAAATATTCCGAGTGGAGAACAATCTTCTCACTCGGAAGTTCGGTCGCACTCTCTAAGTTGTGCCACAAGTATAACGTATGGTTGCGCTCGGAGCTGCGCCACAAGTATAATGTCTCATTGCACTCCGAGCTACGCCACAAGTACAACGTCTACTCTGAGTGGAGAGCAATCTTCCCACTTGGAGATTCAACTACAATTCTAAATTCGCCCGAGTCAAGAAATCTGAAGATAATAAAGACAAAGCAACTACATTCAAAAGAAGCAATCAAGTTCGGATAAATCCATGAGGATTCAGAACCACCAGCAGAAGTAATCGGGCATCAAACCCGAAAGATATTAACGATTACAGCATCACTCGGCATTTCGAGGCTAATAAAGTTAAGTTATCAAGTTTTTCACTCGGTGGGAGGAGGACTTGCTGGCTCAATGAAACTGTCAAGGTCGATGCCCTCTGCAATACGACTAGTTGTGTCTATGAAGGTCTCCATGAAGGATTGGAATTGAAGCTTCTTGGTGTTGGCAACTTTAAGAGCCGCTAGCTTCTCTTCTTTGACTTCCTTGCAATGAACACGGACAAGAGACAAAGCCACGTCAGCACCGCAGCGGGCAGCTGACTTCTTCCATGCCTGCACTCGGTTCGGGATGCTGTTTAGTCGAGCCATCAGTGACTCGAAGTCGTTCAGAAGCACATCCCCTGGCCATAACTCCTTGTTGATATGGGACAGCGCGACCTTCAGTTGAGCAATGTAATCCAAGACACTGGCAAGGCGAGATTCTACTCGCATCACGTTCATTGCAGCTTCGTCCTTGATGGGAGACTTGATGGGGTCCAGGCCTGTCTCCATCCGCCCGGTTTCTTCCTTGAAGTTCTGACAGAATTCTACATACACAAAAAAGTGTTGAAGTGACAGTAACATAATGGGAAAGTTATCTATAGTCAGTGGGATACAGAAAAGCACCTTCAATCATGAGGAACATCTTCTTGGCAAGACTTCCCAGATAAGTTTCCAGTTCATCTCTCTTCCGAGTGAGAACTTCAACTCTGTCCGCCAAGGCAAGCTTCTCCTCCTTCAGGTGCATGACTTCCTTCTTTGCTTCATCAATAGTGGTTCTCAGCTTGGTGTTCTCTTCTTCTAACTTTCCAACTGAAGCCAGCTTCTTGTCAGCTAGTTCTGTTTTCTCCCGCACTGTCTTCTGCGCCGCTGCAAGAACAAGGTCCTTCTGCTCTAGAGCCTGCTTCATTTTGTCTAGAGAAATAACATTCTTGAGATGAGCTTGGAGTTGACGGTTTTCACTACACACATCTGTTCGAGTGGAATCACTTGGTTCAAAGGATGAAAGGAAAAAGATTACAAGGCAAGCACACGGCAAGTTGTTACCGCCCATGGCAGCAGCTTCATCATGGGCTTTCTTTAGGTTCTTCTTGGCCAAATGCAGATCGAGGTTGAGTTCGCTCTGCTTCTTCTCCAGATCGGCAAATTTGGTTCCAAGTTCACAAGATTTTTGCATTCAACAACAAGACACGTCAATCGAGAGAAACAAGAATTAGTCTCTTCCGAGTGATAACATGCAAGGTCAGATTATTATGACAAAAGGAGTTCTAAGACTACTGTCGAATCAAACATTCGACAGTAGTCTGGGGGACTACACCCAGTGGGTGCACTTGGCGTTCCCCCACTGGTTCGATTTCCCACTTGGCATGGTCCGCCCAGCATGAGTGGAAGGAGTAAAAAAACACAACAACAACATCTATTCTCAGACCACCACCGACTGCCCGCAGCCGACCGCGGTCTCGGGGACTACACCCAGCGGGTGCACTTAGCGTGCCCCCACTGGTTCGGTTCCCACTCAACATGACCTGTCTAAACCGAGTGGAAGTACAACAAACAAACATTTTGCAAAGACCCCTGCCGAATCAAACATTCGAGGGCGGCCTCGGGGACTACACCTAGTGGGTGCACTCAGCATGCCTCCACTTGTTCAAGAGTTCACTCGACACGACCTGGTCGACTCAAGTGAAAGAGCTACAAAGAAAAAGACAAACACCTAGTGGGTGAACAAATGCAAGGTGCGAACTCATGATAGATGCACATAAGGTTCCAAAATGTTCATCCACGGACATCTTACGAATAATAAGTAGTAGTTTTCAAATAGCATATACTAACAGAGCAAAGGCCAAGCTAGAAACCAATCAGAAATCAACTTACAATCCCACTTACTTGGACATTGGCCTGGAGGGCAGAGCTGGTATCATAGGCGGCCTTGATGTTGTCGTACACCACTTTCAGTTGGTCCATCATTACACCTGCTTGGATCATGGCCTCCTTGGCAGATCCTACTTGGTCTTATGGGACATGGTGAGTAACAAACAAAGGAGATGATGGAACTGACGACATGGCCGGTGGAGCTGAAGCTTCAGTTTGCATAGTCGGAGCAGGGGCCTGAGCAGTCGACACCGAGGGCATGTCAGTCGACAAAGGATCAACAAAAGAAACAGAAGTCCAAACTGGATTACCAAGTTGCTGAACGACTGGTTCTGATGCTGATGTCGAGTGAGATGCTTTGCTGGCAGACACCCTCTTGCTCAGAATCCTGCCCTTCCTCACTGTGTCCCTTTGTGGCACTTCTTCATCATCGTCATCATCTGGATGTTGGATAACATGCGGTGGTGCTACAAAACACTCGACCGTAAGAGTTCAGTCGACCATCAAAATAGTTGGCGAAGTAAGAGCTCGGGTGTCGATCATGTACCTACCCAGGAAGTGGCCGCGTCTGCGGTTTCCGTGTCATCCCGCTCCTTGTCAATGTCCATGGACGTCCTAGAAGTAGCAACGCTGAAAGATCTTAACTTCACTCGGTCAAATAAAGAAAGAAGTTTCCAATCAAAAAACAAAGACAAAGAGAAGAAACAAAACACTTACGCAGAGGCAAGAGGAACATCCACCTTGATCTTGGGCTGCTTCGCGTCCTTCTCCGACGGCTCGAGGGTCAAGGTCCGAGTGCACTTCGGAACTTCCGTACCTGCCGGAGCTGTTTTTCCGCGCCCGCCCGCAGGATCTTGCGATTGTTTTGATCGACATTCTAAGAAGGGTGGCGAGTCAACCTCCTCGCCGCTGCTCGAGTCCTCATCGTCCTCGTCAGTGTCGTCCGCATACTCCCATTCGGGACTGTCAGCATCACTCTCCACTCCCTCTTGGAGCTACTCCTCGTTTGGCATCGAATACATCTTGGTATAAATCTGCAAAACATAAGCTACAAGTATCAGTTGGATTCAGGAGCAGTTGCAGATCGGAAGAAGAAAACACTCGGCATTTTGAACCTGACCTCTTCCAGCTCATGTTCGGCGCCAAATGGCATGACCCTCATGTACCCTCTGGGTTATCTTTGTTCCCAGTAATGCTCTGTAGCCACTGACCAACCGTCTCCTCGGCAACCTCCTTTGGGTGGACCCGAGCGGTGTCTCCAGGGCCCGAGTACATCCACACTAGATGATCACGGACTTGGAGAGGCTGGATACATTGACTGAGGAACACCTCCAGCAGATCCATGCCACTCACACCTTCCCAGACTAAATTCATGACTTGGTCGACTAAAAGGGACACCTTGACTTTCTCCTTTGGGGTCACAATCAATGAAGAAGGTTGGCGGAGTCGCTCCATAGTGAAAGGGGGAGACCAGTTGACTGACCAGGAGTCAGGACGTCTTTGAAGTAGAACCAGGTCGACTGCCACCCTCAGACTGACTCGGGAAGGGTCATGGAAGGAAAAGCGCTTCTACCCCTAGTTTGAATCCCTAACCCCCCGCACATTTGGATCACATGCGTCTTTTCGTCAGTAGGATTTTCTCTCTTCACCGTTTGGGAACGACAAGTAAAGATGTGTTTGAAGAGACCCCAGTGTGGTTGGCAGCCCAGAAAGTTTTCGCATAAAGAGATGTATGCAACAAGATATGTGATTATGTTGGGGGAGATGGTGAAGCTGGGCACCAAAAAAGTTCAAGAAACCCCGAAAGAACGGATGTGGGGGAAGGAGAAAACCTCGATCGGCGTGGGTGGTGAGGAGGACACGCTCACCCTCGCGTGGCTGGGGCTCAGGTTCCCCCTCCGGCAACCTCCAAGATTTATCAGGAATCATGCAGTCCTCGGCAAGCCTCTCCAGATCTTCCTGCACGACGGTGGAGCGGATCCAGTCCCCCTGTATCCAACCAGGCGACAGACCGGACCGCCACGATGACCCCCGGCCGTCTTCTTGCCTTTCGCCGCCACCTACACCTTCTTCGCGCATTCTAGGGCCGCGATCTTGTCATTCCCCATGGCGGCGGAGTGCACGCGGACTGTGCAGAAACATTGAGAGTAGAGAGACGCGCGGTGGAGAAGCAGAGGAGAAGAGGACCGAATGAGGAGCACTATACATTGCAACGACCCGAGCGCTCTTTATAGGGCCGCTTTCAAGTGGCTTACCGCTGGGCCCAAGCGATCTTATCACATCCCACAGCAGACGCTCGCCCGATACTTGGCAAAAAAGTGTTGTGGGAGTAAGTCTGACAGTAAGCATAGGGAGTACGAAGGAGGAGGCAAGGTCCTAGCTATGGCGAGGTTGTACACACTAGTTTTACGAGTTCAGGCCCCACTCGAAGGAGGTAACAACCCTACGTCTCGGTGCCTGGAAGCTTGTCGACTAGAATGTGTGTGTGAGTTACAGGGGGTGCGAACCCTTGTGCAGAGGAGGGGTGGCTTATATAGAGTGCGCCAGGCCCCTCCAACCCTCAGTTACACAGGGTTCAATGTATGTTAAGACAGAGGCATTAATGGTAACGCCTGCTATAATGACTATTAATGACCTTTAAGACTACGGAGTGAACACCTAACCGTTTCCATCCTGGGGTGGCTTTAGATCTTCTATACTCTGAGTGATTCTTCGTACGGTCGAGTGACTCTGTCTTGGTCGAGTGGAATAATTGGTCGAGTGGCTTGCACTCCAAGGTGATTGCAGTTGGTATCTTCTATTGTACTTCAAATGTCTTTGACTCTAGGGCAATGTCCTTGAGTAGGGCATCTAGGTCAGGCCTATGACCCTACCCTAAGTACATGGCATCACCATTAGCCCCTGAATGGATTAAGGTCCGGGTGAAGTAAGGTTGAAGCTATTTACGATTCGATTCTATGCTTCGGAGGCATTTCATCGGAGTCTAGAAATCATACTGGAACTTTTAACCTTGCGTTAGTCGCCTTAATCGATCATGTGGTCGTCGAGTGAATTACGTTGTAAATCTTCGAGTGAATTAGGGTGTGAAATCTTTGGCACGTTTGATTGCTCTGCGGTTCCCGGATCTCACGGGATTCGAAATTGTGGAGAAGTGCGCGGGACGGAGAGTGGCGCAGTAAGCGGAACAGATAGACAGAGGTGCCTCAATTCTTGCATCGTCTTTTTTGCCGTGTATCGGGTGAGCGTCTGCTACTTGATGTGATAATATCGCTTGGGCCCACCGGCCAGCCACTCGGAAGTGACCCTATAAAGAGTGCTCAGGTCGATGCAATGTATAGTGCTCCTCATTCGGTCCTCTTCTCCTCCGCTTCTCCATCGCACGTCTCTCTGCTCTCGACACTTTCACCCAATACGCATGCACTCCGCCGACATGGGGAAGGACAAGACCGCGGCCATGGAGCGCGTGAAGAAGGTGTCGACGGTAGTGAAAGGCAAGAAGATGGCTCGGGGGCCGCCGTCGCGGTCCGGTCTGCCGCCTGGTTGGATCCTGGGAGACTAAATCCGCTCCATCATCGTGCAGGAAGATCTGGAGAGGCTCGCCGAGGATGGCATGATTGCTGATAAATCTTGGAGGTTGCCAGAGGGGGAATCCGAGCCCCACCCGCGTGAGGGTGAGCGTGTCCTTCTCACCATCCACGTGGATCAAGATTTTCCCTTCCCCTACGTCCGTTCTTTCGGGGTTTCTTGAACTTTTTCGGTGCCCAGATTCACCATTTCCCCCCAACACAGTCACATATCTTGCTGCGTACATCTCTCTGTGCGAAAACTTTCTGGGCTGCCAACCACACTGGGGTCTCTTCAAACACATCTTTACTTGCCATTCCCAAACAATGAAGAGAGAAAATCTAACTGACAAAAAGATGCACGTGATCCAGATGTGCGGGGGTTTAGTGATTCAAACTAGGGGTAGAAGCACTTTTCCTTCCATGACCCTTCCCGAGTCAGTCCGAGGGTGGCAGTCGACCTGGCTCTACTACAAAGACGTCCCGACTCCTGGTAGTCGACTGGTCTCCCCCCTTTCACTATGGAAAGACTCCGCCAACCTTCTTCACTGATTGTGACCCCAAAGGAGTGATACGTCTCCAACGTATCTATAATTTTTGATTGTTCCATGCTATATTATCTACTGTTTTGGATGTTTATGGGTTTTATTATACACTTTTATATCATTTTTGGGACTAACCTATTAACCTAGAGCCAAGTGCCAGTTTCTGTTTGTACCTTGTTTTAGGGTTTCAAAGAAAAGGAAAATCAAACGGAGTCCAATTGACCTGAAACTTCACAGAACTCTTTTTTGGAAGGAAAGAAGCCCAGAACACTTGAAGTGCATGTCAGGGGATCTACGAGGAGGCCACGAGGCAGGGGGCACGCCCACCCCCTGGGTGCGCCCTCCACCCTCGTGGGCCCCTCATGGCCCCCCTGACGTACTTCTTCCGCCTATGTATCCTAAAAACATCCGGGAGCACAATAGATCGGGAGTTCCGCCGCCAGAAGCCTCCGTAGCCACCGAAAACCAATCTAGACCCGTTCCGGCACCCTGCCGGAGGGGGCAATCCCTCTTCGGTGGCCATCTTCATCATCCCGGTGCTCTCCATGACGAGGAGGGCATAGTTCTCCCTCGGGGCTGAGGGTATGCACCTGTAGCTATGTGTTTGATCTCTCTCTCTCTCTCGTGTTCTTGATTTGGCACGATCTTAATGTATCGCGAGCTTTGCTATTATAGTTGGATCTTATATTTCTCCTCCCCCTCTACTCTCTTGTAATGAGTTGAGTTTCCCCTTTGAAGTTATCTTAACAAATTGAGTCTTTAAAGGTTTGAGAACACTTGATGTATGTCTTGCCGTGTGTATCTATGGTGACAATGGGATATCACGTGATTCACTTGATGTATGTTTTCGTGATCAACTTGTCGGTTCCGCCCATGAACCTATGCATAGGGGTTGGCACACGTTTTCGTCGTGATTCTCCGCTAGAAACTTTGGGGCACTCTTTGAGGTTCTATGTGTTGGTTGAATAGATGAATCTGAGATTGTGTGATGCATATCATATAATCATACCCACGGATACTTGAGGTGACATTGGAGTATCTAGGTGACATTAGGGTTTTGGTTGATTTGTGTCTTAAGGTGTTATTCTAGTACGAACTCTAGGGCTGTTTGTGACACTTATAGGAATAGCCCAACGGATTGATTGGAAAGAATAACTTTGAGGTGGTTTCGTACCCTACCATAATCTCTTCGTTCGTTCTCCGCTATTAGTGACTTTGGAGTGACTCTTTGTTGCATGTTGAGGGATAGTTATATGATCCAATTATGTTATTATTGTTGAGGGAACTTGCACTAGCTAAAGTATGAACCCTAGGCCTTGTCTACTATCATTGCAATACCGTTTACACTCACTTTTATCATTCGTTACCTTGCTGTTTTTATATTTTCAGATTACAAAAAACAATTATCTACTATCCATATACCACTTGTATCACCATCTCTTCGCCGAACTAGTGCACCTATACAATTTACCATTGTATTGGGTGTGTTGGGGACACAAGAGACTCTTTGTTATTTGGTTGCAGGGTTGCTTGAGAGAGACCATCTTCATCCTATGCCTCCTACGGATTGATAAACCTTAGGTCATCCAATAGAGGGAAATTTGCTATTGTCCTACAAACCTCTACACTTGGAGGCCCAACAATGTCTATAAGAAGAAGGTTGTGTAGTAGACATCAAGCTCTTTTCTGGAGCCGTTGCCGGGGAGGTTAGCGCTTGAAGGTATATCTTTAGATCTTGCAATCGAGTCTTTTAGTTTCTTGTTTTATCACTAGTTTAGTTTATAAAAGTAAACTATAAAAAATGGAATTGAGTTTGTCTCATACGCTTTACCTTTTTAATATCTTTCGTGAGTATGACGGAAAGGATATTGTGCTCAAGTGCTAGAAGAAGAATGCATTAAAATGTTTGGCACTAAATATTTGAATGATGAGCATGATTGCAATGTTGTTAGTATGAATTCCTTGAATATCCATGATGCTAATGATATGCAAAGCCACAAGCTTGGGGAAGCTATGTTTGATGAAGATGATATTTTTTGTCCCCCAAGTTTTGATGAGCAAATTTATTATGATGAAAGCATGCCTCCTATTTATGATGATTATATTGATGAAAGTGGATTTGGAGAGGTCATGACTTTATTTAGTAATGATTCCACTATTCTGGAAGAGGTTCCAATTGATTATGAGAACAAAGTTGCTATCTATGATCATTATTGTGATGACTTGTATGATATAAAGAATAATGATATCCATGAAACTTGTCATCATGATTTTAGTTTTCAATTGGATTATTCCTCACATGATAATTATTTTATTGAGTTTGCTCCCACTATTATTCATGAGAAGAATTTTGCTTGTGTGGAGAGTAATAAAATTTCTATGCTTGTAGATCATGAAAAGAATGCTATAGGTGCTGGTTATATTGTTGACTTCATTCATGACGCTACTGAAAATTATTATGAGGGAGGAACATATGCTTGTAGGAATTGCAATAATATCAAGTTTCCTCTCTATGTGCTTAAATTTTTGAAGTTTTGCTTGCTTTACCTTCCTATGCAAGTTGATTTACCTTCCTATGCAAGTTGATTCTTGTTCCCATAAGTTGTTTGCTCACAAAATCCCTATGCATAGGAAGTGGGTTAGACTTAAATGTGTTAGTCATATTCTTCATTATGCTCTGTTTATGTTACAATTCTTATCTTTTATGTGAGCATCATTGAAATCATCATGCCTAGCTAGGGGCGTTAAACGATAGCGCTTGTTGGGAGGCAACCCAATTTTATTTTTTCCTTGATTTTTGTTCCTTTTTAGTAATAAATAATTCATATATCCTCTGTTTATATGTGGTTTTATGCTTTTAATTAGTGTTTGTGCCAAGTAGAACCTTTGGGAAGACTTGGGGAAAGTCTTGTTGATCATGCTGTCAAAAACAGAAACTTTAGCGCTCACGAGAATTGCTGCCATTTTTATTGGAGAGTGATATTTAGTTAATTATTTTTGAATATGATTAATAGATAAATTCCTCACGTCCAGTTATTTTAGAATTTTTGGGGTTCCAGAAGTTTGCGTTAGTTACAGATTACTACAGACTGTTCTGTTTTTGACAGATTCTGTTTTTTGTGTGTTGTTTGCTTATTTTGATGAATCTATGGCTAGTAAAATAATTTATAAACCATAGAGAAGTTGGAATACAGTAGTTTTAACACCAATATAAATAAAGAATGAGTTCATTACAGTAACTTGAAGTGGTCTTTTGTTTTCTTTCGCTAACGGAGCTTACAAGTTTTCTAATTTAAGTTTTGTGTTGTGAAGTTTTCAAGTTTTGGGTAAAGATTTGATGGACTATGGAATAAGGAGTGGCAAGAGCCTAATCTTGGGGATGCCCAAGGCACCCCAAGGTAATATTCAAGGACAACCAAAAGCCTAAGCTTGGGGATGCCCCGAAAGGCATCCCCTCTTTCGTTTTCGTTCATCGGTAACTTTACTTGGAGCTATATTTTTATTTGCCACATGATATGTGTTTTGCTTGGAGCGTCATTTTATTTTATTTTGTTTTGCTTGCTGTTTGAATAAAATACCAAGATCTGAAATTGTTAAATGTTAGAGAGTCTTCATATAGTTTCATAATTATTCGACTACTCATTGATCTTCACTTAAATCTTTCGAAGTAGTTTGTTATTTGCTCTAGTGCTTCACTTATATCTTTTAGAGCATGGTGGTAGTTTTATTTTGAAGAAATAGATGAACTCTCATGCTTCACTTAGATTATTTTGAGAGTCTTAAATAGCATGGTAATTTGCTTAAAATCCTAATATGCTAGGTATTCAAGAATAATAAAATTCTCTTATGAGTGTGTTGAATACTAGGAGAAGTTTGATACTTGATGATTGTTTTGAGATATGAAGATGGTAATATTAGAGTCATGCTAGTTGAGTAGTTGTGAATTTGAGAAATACTTGTGTTGACGTTTGTGATTCCCGTAGCATGCACGTATGGTGAACCGTTATGTGATGAAGTCGGAGCATGATTTATTTATTGATTGCCTTCCTTATGAGTGGCGGTCGGGGACGAGCGATGGTCTTTTCCTACCAATCTATCCCCCTAGGAGCATGCGCGTAGTACTTTGTTTCGATAACTAATAGATTTTTGCAATAAGTATGTGAGTTCTTTATGACTAATGTTGAGTCCATGGATTATACGCACCCTCACCCATCCACCATTGCTAGCCTCTCTAGTACCGCGCAACTTTTGCCGGTACCTTAAACCCACCATATACCTTCCTCAAAACAGCCACCATACCTACCTATTATGGCATTTCCATAGCCATTCCGAGATATATTGCTATGCAACTTTCCACCGTTCCGTTTATTATGACACGCTTCATCATTGTCATATTGCTTAGCATGATCATGTAGTTGACATTGTATTTGTGGCAATGCCACCGTTCATAATTCTTTCATACATGTCACTCATGCATCATTGCACATCCTGGTACACCGCCGGAGGCATTCATATAGAGTCATATCTTGTTCTAAGTATCGAGTTGTAATTCTTGAGTTGTAAGTAAATAAAAGTGTGATGATCATCATTATTAGAGCATTGTCCCAGTGAGGAAAGGATGATGGAGACTATGATTCCCCCACAAGTCGGGATGAGACTCCGGAAGAAAATAAATAAATAAAAGAGGCCAAAGAAGCCCAAATAAAAAAGGAGAAAAGAGGCCATAAAAAAGGAGAAGGCCCAAATAAAAAAATAAAAAATAAGAGAAAAAGAGAGAAGGGGCAATGCTACTATCCTTTTACTACACTTGTGCTTCAAAGTAGCACCATGATCTTCATGATAGAGAGTCTCCTTTGTTATCACTTTCATATACTAGTGGGAATCTTTCATTATAGAACTTGGCTTGTATATTCCAATGATGGGCTTCCTCAAAATGCCCTAGGTCTTCGTGAGCAAGCAAGTTGGATGCACACCCGCTTAGTTTCTTTTTGAGCTTTCATACATTTATAGCTCTAGTGCATCCGTTGCATGGCAATCCCTACTCACTCACATTGATATCTATTGATGGGCATCTCCATAGCCCGTTGATACGCCTAGTTGATGTGAGACTATCTTCCCCTTTTTGTCATCTCCACAACCACCACTCTATTCCACATATAGTGCTATGTCCATGGCTCACGCTCATGTATTGCATGAAGATTGAAAAAGTTTGAGAACACCAAAAGTATGAAACAATTGCTTGGCTTGTCATCGGGGTTGTGCATGATTAAAATATTTTGTGTGGTGAAGATAGAGCATAGCCAGACTATATGATTTTGTAGGGATAACTTTGTTTAGCCATGTTATTTTGAGAATACATAATTGCTTAGTTAGTATGCTTGAAGTATTATTATTTTTATGTCAATATGAACTTTTTTCTTGAATCTTTCGGATCTGAATATTCATACCACAATTAAGAAGAATTACATTGAAATTATGCCAAGTAGCACACCGCATCAAAAATTCTATTTTTATCATTTACCTACTCGAGGATGAGCAGGAATTAAGCTTGGGGATGCTGATACGTCTCCAACGTACCTATAATTTTTGATTGCTCCATGCTATATTATCTACTGTTTTGGATGTTTATGGGCTTTATTATACACTTTTATATCATTTTTGGGACTAACCTATTAACCCAGAGCCTAGTGCCAGTTTCTGTTTTTACCTTTTTTAGGGTTTTGAAGAAAAGGAAAATAAAACGGAGTCCAATTGACCTGAAACTTCACGGAACTCGTTTTTGGAAGGAAAGAAGCCCAAAAGACATGAGGTGCACGTCAGGGGATCTACGAGGAGGCCACGAGGCAGGGGGCACCCACCCCCCTGGGTGTGCCCTCCACCCTCGTGGGCCCCTCGTGGCCCCCATGACGTACTTCTTCCGCCTATATATCCGAAAAACATCCGGCAGCACAATAGATCGGGAGTTCCGCCGCCAGAAGCCTCCGTAGCCACCAAAAACCAATCTAGACCCGTTCCGGCACCCTGCCGGAGGGGGCAATCCCTCTCCGGTGGCCATCTTCATCATCCTGGTGCTCTCCATGACGAGGAGGGAGTAGTTCTCCCTCGGGGCTGAGGGTATGTACCAGTAGCTATGTGTTTGATCTCTCTCTCTATCGTGTTCTTGATTTGGCACAATCTTGATGTATCGCAAGCTTCGCTATTATAGTTGGATCTTATGTTTCTCCTCCCCCTCTACTCTCTTGTAATGAATTGAGTTTCCCCTTTGAAGTTATCTTATCGGATTGAGTCTTTAAAGATTTGAGAGCACTTGATGTATGTCTTGCCGTGTGTATCTGTGGTGACAATGGGATATCACGTGATTCACTTGATGTATGTTTTGGTGATCAACTTGCGGGTTCCGCCCATGAACCTATGCATAGGGGTTGGCACATGTTGTCGTCGTGATTCTCCGCTAGAAACTTTGGGGCACTCTTTGAGGTTCTATGCGTTGGATGAATAGATGAATCTGAGATTGTGTGATGCATATCGTATAATCATACCCATGGATACTTGAGGTGACATTGGAGTATCTAGGTGACATTAGGGTTTTGGTTGATTTGTGTCTTAAGGTGTTATTCCAGTACGAACTCTAGGGCTGTTTGTGACACTTATAGGAATAGCCCAACAGATTGATTGGAAAGAATAAATTTGAGGTGGTTTCGTACCCTACCATAATCTCTTCGTCCATTCTCCGCTATTAGTGACTTTGGAGTGACACTTTGTTGCATGTTGAGGGATAGTTATATGATCTAATTATGTTATTATTGTTGAGGGAACTTGCATTACCGAAAGTATGAACCCTAGGCCTTGTTTACTATCATTGCAATACCGTTTACGCTCACTTTTATCATTCGTTACCTTGCTGTTTTTATATTTTCAGATTACAAAAAACAATTATCTACTATCCATATACCACTTGTATCACCATCTCTTCGCCGAACTAGTGCACCTATACAATTTACCATTGTATTGGGTGTGTTGGGGACACAAGAGACTCTTTGTTATTTGGTTGCAGGGTTGCTTGAGAGAGACCATCTTCATCCTATGCCTCCTACGGATTGATAAACCTTAGGTCATCCACTTGAGGGAAATTTGCTACTGTCCTACAAACCTCTGCACTTGGAGGCCCAACAACGTCTAAAGAAGAAGGTTGTGTAGTAGACATCAAGGAGAAAGGCAAGGTTTCCCTTTTAGTCGACCAAGTTGTGAATTTAGTCCGAGAAGGTGTGACTAGCATGGATCTGTTGGAGGTGTTCCTCAGTCGACGTATCCAGCCTCCCTAATCCCGTGGTCATCCAATGTGGATGTACTTGGGCCCTGGAGACACCGCTCGGATCCACCCAAAGGAAGTCGCCGAGGAGACGATGGCTCGGTGGCTGCGGAGCATTACTGGAAACAAAGGTAACCCCAGAGGGTCTAGGAGGGTTCTGCCATTCGACATCGAACATGATCCGGAAGAGCTCAGGCTCAAAATACCGAGTGTTTTCTTCTTCCGGTCTACAACTGCTCCTGAATCCGACTGATACATGTAGCTTATCTTTTGCAGATTTATACCAAGATGTATTTGATGCCAAACGGGGAGCAGCTCCAAGAGGGAGTGGAGTGTGATGCTGACAATGCCGAATGGGAGTATGCGGAAGACAGTGACAAGGACGATGATGACTCCAGCAGCGGCGAGGAGGTTGACTCGCCACCCCGCTCAGAACGTTGATCCAAACAATTGTAGGATCCTGCGGGAGGGCGTGGCAAAACAGCTCTGGCAGGTACGAAAGTTCTGAAGCGCACTCAGACCTCGACCCCCGAGCCATCGGAGAAGGCCGTGAAGCACCCCAAGGTTGCCCCACGAAGCCCCGGAAGGCCTTGCCCAAGATCAAGGTGGATGTTCCTGTTGCCTCTGCATAAGTGTTTTGTTTCTTCTCTTTGTCTTCGCTTTTTGATTGGGAATTTCTTTCTTTGTTGAACCGAGTGAAGTTAAGATCTTTCAGCGCTGCTACTTCTGGGACGTCCATCGACATTGATAAGGAGGAGGATGACGTAGAAACTGCAAATGCGGCCACTTACCGGACAGGTACGGATCCACACCCAAGCTCTTACTTCGCCAACTGTTTTGATGGTTGACTGAACTCTTATGGCCGAGTGTTTTGCAGCGCCACCACATGTTATCTAATTCCAGACGATGACGATGATGAAGTGCCACAAAGGGACATAGGGAGGAAGGGCAGAACTATGAGCAAGAGGGTGCGTGCCAGCAAAACGTATTACTCGACATCAGCATCAGAACCAGTCGTTTAGCAACTTGGTGATCCAGTTCGAACTTTGGTTTCTTTTGCTGATCCTTTCTTGACTGGCCAGCCCTCGGCGTCGACTGCTCAGGCCCTTGCTTCGAATGTGCAAGTTCAAGCTTCAGCACCACCGGCCACATCATCAGTTCCATCATCTCCTTTGTTTGGTACTCACCATGTCCCAGAAGACCAAGTAGGAGCTGCCAAGTAGGCCATTACCCAAGCAGGTGTAATGATGGACCGACCGACAGAAAGTGGTGTACAACAACAGCAAGGCTGCCTACGACGACAACTCTGCCCTCCAAGCCAATGTCCGAGTAAGTGGGATTGTAAGTTGATTTCCGATTGGTTTCCAGCTTGACCTTTGCTCTATTAGGATATGCTATCTGAAAACTGCTGCTTTATTATTCGTAAGATGTCCATGGATGAGCGTTTTGGAACCTTATGTGCATCTATCATGAGTTTGCACCTTGCATCTGTTCACCCACTGGGTGTTTATCTTTTGCTTTTTAGGTATTTCACTTGAGTCCACCAGGTCGTGTCGAGTGAACTCTTGAACCAGTGGGGGCACGCTGAGTGCACCCACTAGGTGTTATCCCCGAGACCGCCGTCGAATGTTTGATTCGGCGCGGGTCTTTGCGAAATGTTTGTTTGTAGTACTTCCACTTGGTTTAGACAAGTCGTGTCGAGTGGGAAATCGAACCAGTGGGGGCACGCCAAGTGCACCCACTGGGTGTAGTCCCCGAGACTGTTGTTGAATGTTTGATATAACAGTAGTCTTAGAACTTCTTTTGTCATAATAATCTAACCTTGCATCTTATCACTGGAAAGTGACTAATCCTTGCTTCTGTCGATTGATGTGTCTTGTTGTTGAATGCAAAAATCTTGTGAACTTGGAACCAAATTTTCCGATCTAGACTAGAAGCAGAGCGAACTCAACCTCGATCTGGAATTGGCCAAGAAGAACCTGAAGAAAGCCCAGGATGAAGCTGCTACCATGGTAGGTAACAACTTGCCGACTGCTTGCCTTGTAATCTTTTTCATTTCATCCTTTGAACTGAGTGATTCCACTCGAACAGATGTGCATAGTGAAAACCGTCAACTCCAATCTCGTCTAAGGAATGTTGTTTCTCTAGACAAAATGAAGCAGACTCTAGAGCAGAAGGACCTTGTTCTTGCAGCGGCGCAGAAGACGGTGCGGGAGAAAACAGAACTTGCTGACAAGAAGCTGGCTTCAGTCAGAAAGTTAGAAGAAGAGAACGCCAAGTTGAGAATCGTTGTTGATGAAGAAAAGAAGGAATTCGTGCACCTGAAGGAGGAGAAGTTGTCCTTGGCTGACAGAGTTGAAGTTCTCACTCGGAAGAGAGATGAACTGGAAACTTATCTGGGAAGTCTTGCCAAGAAGATGTTCCTCATGCTTGAAGGTACTTTTATGTATCCGACTGACTGCAGAGAACTTTCCCATTATGTTACTGTCACTTCAACACTTTTTTGTGTATGTAGAATTCTGTCAGAAGTTTGAGGAAGAAATCGGGCGGATCAAGACAGGCCTGGACCCCATCAACTCTCCCGTCAAGGAAGAAGCTGCAATGAACGTGCAGCGACTGGAATCTCGCCTTGCCAATGTCTTGGATTACATCGCTCGACTGAAGGTCGCGCTGTCCCGGATCGACAAGGAGTTATGGCCAGGGGTGTGCTTCTGAACGACTTCGAGTCACTGATGGATCGACTCAAAAGCATCCCGGACCGAGTGTAGGCATGGAAGAAGTCAGCTGCCCGCTACGGTGCTGATGTGGCTTTGTCTCTTGTCCGCGTTCATTGCAAGGAAGTCAAAGAAGAGAAGCTTGCGGCTCTTAAGGTTGCCAACACCAAGAAGCTTCAATTCCAATCCTTCATGGAGACCTTCATCGATGCAGCTACTCGTATTGCAGATGGCATCGACCTGGACAATTTCGTCAAGCCAGCAAGTCCTCCTCCCACCGAGTGAAAAACTTGATAACTTAACTTTATTTGCCTTGGAATGCCTAGTGATGTTGTAATCGTTAAACTCTTTCGGGCTTGATGCCCGAGTACTTCCACTGGTGGTTTTAAACCCTCATGGATTTATCCAAAATTGATTGCTTCTTTTGAATGCAGTTGCTTTGTCTTTATTATCTTCAGATTTATTTACTCGAGCGAATTTAGGATCGCAGTTGAATCTCCGAGTGGGAAGATTGCTCTCCACTCGGAGTATATGTTGTACTTGTGGCGCAGCTCAGAGTGCAATGAGACGTTGTACTTGTGGCGCAGCTCCGACCGCAACCATACGTTGTACTTCTGGCGCAGGTTAGAGCAGCCGAACTTCCGAGCGAGAAGATTGTTACCCATTCGGAATATGTTCCGTAGCTTACGCTTGTACAGGATCACAGCTAAGCCCCCGAGTGAGAGGGTTGCTCTTCACTCGGAGTGGTTTTTGTAACTTAGGCAAATCTGGTTCATAGCTTGATTGCTCCCGGACTATAGAGCCAGAAAGCTCCTGTCTGCTAGGACTACGTCGGTGTTTCCCCAAAGGGGAAGGGATGATGTAGCACAGCAAAGGTAGGTATTTCCTTAGTAATGAAACCAAGGTTATAGAACCAGTAGGAGAACCAAGGAACACAATGTAAACAGCACCTATACACAAATAACAACACCTCACAACCTGATGTGTTAAAGGGGTTGTCAATCCCTTTCAGGTAACGATGCCAGAAATTTGTAGTAGATTGAAATAATAGATCATAAATAATATAAGTTGCAGCAAAGTATTTTTGGGTTTTTGGTTTAGTAGATCTGAAAAATAAAAGCAAGAGAAAAATAGATCGCAAGCAAATATATGAGAAAGAAGACCCAGGGGCCGTAGGTTTCACTAGTGGCTTCTCTCAAGAAAGATAGGAAACAGTGAGTAAACAAATTACTGTTGGGCAATTGATAGAACCTCAAATAATTATGACAATATCTAGGCAATGATAATTACATAGGCATCACGTCCAAGATTAGTAGACCGACTCCTGCCTGTATCTACTACTATTACTCCACACATCGACCGCTATCCAGCATGCATCTAGTGTATTAAGTTCATGGAAAATGTAAGTGCATCTAGTGCCCCTTAATGATTTTGGTGTATTGAAGACTTATAGGTTAAGGGACTAATGCGTTTGTGAGTGTACACAGGTCTATAAGTCTATGAGGAGTTTGATATTTACAGGAAAAGTGGACCCCTAAAAATGAACATCTTCGACTGAAGATTTTGGTATTTCTGAAGACTTTCATGAAGACTTTGAAAGTGAAGAAATTGGTGTGTCCGTGAAGACTTGATATTCATGCGAGGAATATGAAGCTTGAAGACTTTCATTTGCATAGTTTTGTTTTTTCTCTTTCTTGAGTCATAGGAAACACCATACTGTTAAAGGGGGTCGAGGAAATACTAAAGAAAAATTTCCATGTGATGCTCAACTCAAAATCCTACACCTACCAATCCCTTCGAGTGAAGCCATTGGAAATCTCTTACAGATCAGTCAATTTCTTTAGTGACAGAGACGAAGTTCTTCTGGTCTCTGAGGAATTTGTCCTGACTGAGGAGTTAGGAATTCGCCAGTGCGGATTGCCTACACAGTGAGGAACATGATAGGCCTGAGGATTCAACTACTCAAAATTCCGACAGTTGCTATGCTATGCGCCAGCTGTCCCAAAATATCTATCCACCGAACAGTCATATCATGGAAGGGCATTTATGTCTTATCATGTCGGGCTGCTCCCTAGGCTATAAATAGCCGCCCCCTACAACCACTAGCTGGTTGGCTGCTCCGAGAGAAACTGACACTTGTTATTTGAGAGCAACCCATCCTCCAAGGACTTTGAGCGAAAATCATCAAGTGAGGAAAAACCAAAAACCCAAAACCCAAACACCTACAAACCCCAAGTGATTGAGCATCACTGAAGAGATTGATCCTAAGTGGACCCGACGCTTGTTACCTTTGAAGACTGTGCTTCTTCCAGATGGTTAGGCGTCAAGGTCTAGAGCATCCAAGAGGAATTGTGGATCGCTGAGTGACCAAGTTTGTGAAGGTTTGGAAGTTGCCTGAAGACTTACCACGAGTGATTGGATGAGGTCTGTGTGACCTTAGTTCAAGGAGAATTTGGTGAGGACTGGGTGCCTTGGACTAAGTGTCCTTGACTGGGTGTCTGGGACTGTGTGTCCTCGAGTTTAAATACTCAGCCGCTCCAACCGGACGTACAACTGAGACAGCAGTTGGAACTGGTCTACCAAATCATTGTCTTCACCGAGCTTACTAGTTCTATTTCCTCAACTCTTTCATTTCCTCATAACTGTGTTGTGTGTTTGTTCATATCTGTGTTTGAAGACTTTGACTGAAGACTTTCTCAATTTCCTCAGTTCAATTTCTTCAGTCTATTTGTCTTCATCCTGTGTTATCCTGTGATTACGCTTCCTGTACTCTGTGCCTGTCTTCATTTCATCATGATGACTATGCTTGTATTCTGTTATGTTTACTTTTGAGTACTTATTCCGCTGCTAGTAGTTCTTCGCTAAGGAATTTCCTCACCGGCAAATTCCATAGTGAAGAATTTTGTAAAAATCGCCTATTCACCCCCCTCTAGTCGATATAACGCACTTTCAATTGGTATCAGAGCAAGGTACTCCCTTGTTCTGTGTGATTTTGGTTTAACCGCCTGGAGTTTTAGTTATGTCGACCGCAGGTATGACGAAGGTGACATGCCCCATCTTTGACGGTCATGAGTATCCCAAGTGAAAGGCCATGATGAAGAAACGCCTCATGGCGATGAATAGCGAGTTGTGGACCGTCACTGAGATTGGCCTGACTGATCTGTGCAACATGGCGGATGCTGATGACATTCGCAAGTATACTCTTCTCAACCTCACGGCGAAGGATGTCATCTGCTCTAGCCTGTCACAAAATCAGTACAGGAATATCATGCATCTCGATCATGCAAAGCTCATCTGGGACCGTCTCTCTGAGGTCTATGAAGGTCATCGAACTTGTCATGATCCTTGGTTTGAGGACTTCAAGGAATCTCTCAAAACAATGACATTCGAACCAGAATCATCATCTTCTGCATCATGCCTTATGGCAAAAGATGCTGAGGTAACTGAATGCTACCTATCCGAGTCCAGTGATGATGAATCTGGTGATGAATTTGGACCCAGCTATGTCAAACTTGCTTCCCTTGCTACTAAACAACAAAGAGCTTTGGAAAAAGCTCACTATATGCTAAACAAGAGCAATGATATGTTGGGTGAGGAAATGGATCAGTCAAAAGCTTTGGCTGAAAGTCTTCAGAGACTTCATACTAAGTATGACACCCTTCAAGATCAACATAACACTCTCTTATCGGATCATGAGAAGCTTTCTTATGAATTTCTTCAAAGAAAGCAAGACCTTGAGAAGCTAAGAGTGAGTTATGAAGATCTTCAGAAGGAGCGCGATTCATTACTTGCTCAACAAATCAGCGCTTCTCAGGAAGAATTTGTTCCACCATGCTTGAAGTGCATTGAACGTGAATCTGCTAATTCTTCACCTGAATGTTCAAATGATGCTAATGTTTCAAATTCTTCACATGCCTCTGCTATCACTAATTCCTCATCTGAGGACATTGCTAGTATCACTGACGATGCAGGGCTAAAGGAATTGTACACGACAGGCATGTACAAAAGCCTCAAAGGGCATCAGGCTATTTGTGATGTGCTTAAAAAGCAGATCCTCAATAGGAACCCTAGGAAAGAGGGTATCGCCTTTGAAAGGAAACTCAATGCTGATGGTACATATTGGAAGCCTGAGCAGTACCCCAAAACTACATGGGTTGCTGCAAAGGGACCTCTAGTTGATCCATCTAACTTATCTGGATTTGCATGTGAATCTCCTCATTTTGATGATGAGTCCATTGACTCCAACTATAAGTCATTCAAAAATCAGAATGGTAAAGTATTTGCTAGATATGTTGGCACTAACTACAGGAACGGCTCCCCTATGCAGAAAATCTGGGTTCCCAAAAGATGTCTTGAAAATCTTCAAGTGAATGTCATCATGACACCACCTGTGAAGAATAGGAACCCCAGATCAAATTCCTCATACGGACCAAATTCCTCATATGGATCAAAGTCCTCATATGAACATGATTGTGCTAACCCGTCTGTTTCACAGGGAAGATCTAAGGATTATGGATATATGCATTGTTCTTCAAATCATTATGTCCATAAGTCCTCGAAGAATTTCTCTGCATACTCTTATGCTTACTCTAACCCCTCGTATGTGAAACGAAATGGATTGGCTTCTATGCCATCCTTCTCGTATGGAGCTCGCAGAATGATGAACACTTTGCCACCCCTTCAGATGTGGGTGGTGAAGGAAAAGAACTAATCTCTTCTGCAGGGTCAGGTCTCCAGACGCACATAATCGTCTGAAGAATTTGCTGGAGACCTGAGCATGCCTGAAAGGACGCATGCTAACCATGAAGAAATGAACTTTCATTTCTCACGTCCTCATATTGCATTATTAGTTCTTTTACTTGATGAAATTGATCTGATGAATTGATGTCATATTCTTCACTTATGAAGTATATGAGTTTGTAAGCTGCACTAATTCATCTGCAGGATGATCAACCCAAAGCTACTGAGTGGGTCCTCGATAGTGGATGTACAAACCACATGACTGGTGACAAGAATCTATTGATGGATGCTCCATTATCTCCGTCGCATCTGAAGCATATCATCTTTGCTGACAAAGGCAAAAGTCAGGTATTGGGTCTAGGTAAGGTTGCGATTACAAAGGATCAACACATGGACAAAGTCATGCTTGTTGAGTCCTTAGGATACAACCTTATGTCTGTCTCAATGCTTTGTGATCTTGATATGGTTGTTGTCTTTGGCAAGTACCGTTGTGTTGTGGTTATGGAAGCTGACAATTCCAAAGTCTTCGAAGGCTTTAGGAGAGGAGACCTGTATATTGTTGATTTCTCTACAGGACCACAACTAGCCATGTGCTTACTTGCAAAAGCTTCAGAAGGCTGGCTCTAGCATCGACGACTTGGTCATCCAGGCATGAGGAATTTGCACACGCTTGCAAAGAAGAAGCATGTCATTGGCATCGAGAATGTCAAATTCCTCAAGGATCACCTATGCGGAGCCTGTGAAGCTGGGAAGATGACCAAGGCCAAGCATCCAGCGAAGACTATCATGACCACCACTCGCCCATTTGAACTGCTTCACATGGATCTCTTTGGTCCTAGTCATTATTCTGCTATTTCAAATGAAGCATCTCAATATGGCTTTGTTATTGTTGATGATTATTCTCTCTACACATGGGTACACCTTGTTACTTACAAACATGAAGTGCAGGAAGTCTTCAAACGATTTTCCTCGAGGGCTTCAACCAACTTTGGTGTGAAGATTAAGCACATCAGAAGTGACAATGGCACTGAGTTCAAGAATTCTGGTCTCGATGACTATGTTGATGAACTTAGTATTACTCATGAGTTATTTGCTCCTTACACTCCTCAGCAGAATGGCGTCGTGGAGCGCAAGAATAGGACTCTTGCTGAGATGGCTCGCACTATGCTTGATGAATACAAAACGCCTCGTCATTTCTGGACTGAGGCCATTGATACTGTGTGCCACATCATCAACAGAGTATATCTTCACAAATTCTTCAAAAAGACTGCCTATGAACTCCTCACTGATAAGAAACCCAATGTAAGTTATTTCAATGTCTTCGGTGCTAAATGTTGGACTAGAGATCCTCATCATAACTCAAAATTTGCACCGAAAGCACATGAAGGTTTTATGCTTGGTTACGGAAAGGACTCACACACCTACAGAGTCTTCAACAATGTTCTTCACAAAGTTGTTAAAACTGTAGATGTGCGGTTCGATTAAACTAACGGCTCGCAAAGAGAGCACCTACCTACTGTGATAGATGAACTAGCACCTGAGGAAACTATCAAGTTCAAGGCTACTGAGGATGTCATTCCTACTGAAGAATCTGCTGAAGAATTCATACCAGAACATGAAGAACGTTGAGCTAATGCACCTGAAGAAAATGCTGAAGAAAATGGTGCTGAAGAAAATGCTGATCAAATTCTTCAAGGACAACCAGCTCATCCTCGGATTGCAAAAGAAGTGCAAGTTGAAAAGATCATCAATGACATCAAAGCGCCAGGTCCTCTCACGTGCTCAAAAGCTTCACATTTGTCTAAATTTTGTGGGCAGTATGCTTTTGTCTCTATTACAGAGCCCACTAAGGTAGATGAGGCATTTCTGGAGCCTGAGTGGATTCAGGCCATGCAAGAGGAATTACATCAGTTCGAGCTTAACAATGTCTGGGAACTGGTCAAACGTCCAGATCCTCGCAAGCACAATATCATCAGCACAAAGTGGATCTACCGCAACAAGCAAGATGAAAATGGCCTTGTGGTGAGGAATAAGGCACGGCTTGTAGCTCAAGGCTACACACAGGTTGAAGGAGATGAAACTTTTGCACCTGTTGCTAGACTTGAGGCTATTCACATATTACTTGCTTATGCTAACCATCATGATATCACTTTGTATCAAATGGATGTGAAAAGTGCATTCCTCAATGGTAAGCTTGAGGAAGAAGTATATGTTGCTCAATCCCCAGGTTTTGAAGATCCAAAGAATCCTGACAAAGTCTTCAGACTCAACAAGGCCCTCTATGGCCTCAAGCAGGCCCCACGGGCTTGGTATGATACCTTGAAGGAACTCTTCATGAAGAAAGGCTTCAAACCCGGTTCACTCGAACCTACTCTTTTCACTAAATCTTATGATGGTGAATTGTTTGTGTGCCAAGTATATGTTGATGATATTATCTTTGGCTGTACTGACCAACGTTATAGTGATGAATTTGCCTATATGATGAGTGAAGAATATCAAATGTCTAGGATGGGAGAGTTGAAATTCTTCTTAGGTCTTCAAATTCGTCAACAACACAATGGCATATTCATATCTCAGGAGAAATACCTCAAGGATGTATTGAGGAAATTCGGCATGCAAGATTGCAAAGGCGTCAAAATTCCTATGCCCACAAATGGCCATATGTGCACCGATGAAAATGGTATTGACTTCGATCATAAGGTATATCGCTCCATGATAGGTTCCTTATTATACTTATGTGCATCTAGGCCAGATATAATGCTTAGTGTTTGCATGTGTGCCCGATTTCAAGCTGCACCGAAGGAATCACACCATAAGGCTGTGAAGCATATTCTTCGATATCTAGCTCACACACCAACACTTGGATTATGGTACCCCAAGGGCTCGACTTTTGATCTTGTTGGATATTCTGACTCTGACTATGCTGGTGATCATGTGGATCGCAAGTCAACATCTGGTACATGTCATTTCCTCGGACGATCTTTGGTCCGTTGGTCCTCGAAGAAACAGAACTGCGTATCACTATCTACTGCTAAAGCTGAGTACATTGCTGCTGGTTCTTGCTGTGCCCAATTGCTATGGATGAAGCAAACTCTCAAGGAGTACGACGTCAACATGAAGAATGTGCCTCTCTTCTGTGACAATGAGAGTGCCATCAAGATTGCTCACAACCCAGTTCAGCACTCAAAGACAAAGCACATTCAGATTCGTCATCATTTTCTTCGTGATCATGTGTTAAAGGGCGACATTTCTATTGAGCATGTGAAGACTGAAGAACAGCTAGCTGATATCTTCACAAAGCCCTTGGATGAGAAGATATTTAGCAAGTTGCGGTGTGAGCTAAATATCCTAGAATCTTCGAATGTTCTGTGAAAAGGACACTCATCCTAACACTTATGCAAAATTGATGACTTAGATGTGCAACACATGAAGAAACGTTTTTCTTCAATCAATGAAGAATATCACTCTTAGTGTGAAGAAATTAACGAAGAATTTGATTCTCAGAACCCTACGATAATTGTACGCGGTGTCTGAAATCATCATTCTTATACGGTGGGTCACACCACCACCAAAAGTTGAAATTCCTCAAATTATTCATATTCTTCAACTTTGCATAGTCTTCACTGGTTCCGTCACTTTTCTTCATTGGCTATATATATACAT